>NC_041382.1:776822155-776837204 GCF_002162155.2 Triticum dicoccoides
TTGGCCGCCGCCCCCCCTAGGAGATTGGATCTCCTAGGGCCGGCCCCCCCTTGGCCTCCCTATATATAGTGAGGGAAGGAGGGCCTCTCACCACACGCCTTGGTGCCTCCCTCTCCCTCTCCAACACCTTCTCCTCCTCCATAGAGCTTAGCGAAGCCCTCCCGGAGTACTGCAGCTCCATCACCACCACGCCGTCGTGCTGCTGCTGGAGCCACCTTCATCAAACTCTCCTCCCCCCTTGCTGGATCAAGAAGGAGGAGACGTCGCTGCTCCGTACGTGTGTTGAACGCGGAGGTGCCGTCCGTTCGGCGCTAGGATCATCGATGATTTGGATCACGACGAGTACTACTCCATCAACCCTGTTCTCTTGAACGCTTCCGCGCGCGATCTACAAGGGTATGTAGATCCACTCCTCCCTCGTTGCTAGATGACTCCATAGATAGATCTTGGTGACACGTAGGAAAATTTTGAATTTATGCTACGTTCCTCACAGTGGCATCATGAGCTAGGTCTATGCGTAGTTTCTGTGCACGAGTAGAACACAAAGTAGTTGTGGGCGTTGATTTTGTTCAATATGCTTACCGTTACTAGTCCAATCTTGATTCGGTGGCATTTTGGGATGAAGCGGCCCGGACCGACCTTACACGTACTCTTACGTGAGACTGGTTCCACTGACTGACATGCACTAGTTGCATAAGGTGGCTAGCGGGTGTCTGTCTCTCCCACTTTAGTCGGATCGGATTCGATGAAAAGGGTCCTTATGAAGGGTAAATAGTAATTGGCATATCACGTTGTGGTTTTTGCGTAGGTAAGAAACGTTCTTGCTAGAAACCCATAGCAGCCACGTAAAACATGCAAACAACAATTAGAGGATGTCTAACTTGTTTTTGCAGGGTATGCTATGTGATGTGATATGGCCAAAAGGATGTGATGAATGATATATGTGATGTATGAGATTGATCATGTTCTTGTAATAGGAATCACGACTTGCATGTCGATGAGTATGACAACCAGCAGGAGCCATAGGAGTTGTCTTAATTTATTTATGACCTGCGTGTCAACATAAACGTCATGTAATTACTTTACTTTATTGCTAACCGTTAGCTGTAGTAGTAGAAGTAATAGTTGGCGAGGCAACTTCATGGAGACACGATGATGGAGATCATGATGATGGAGATCATGGTGTCATGCCGGTGACGATGATGATCATGGAGCCCCGAAGATGGAGATCAAGAAAGGCAAAGTGATGATGGCCATATCATGTCACTATTTGATTGCATGTGATGTTTATCATGTTTATGCATCTTGTTTACTTAGAACGGCGGTAGTAAATAAGATGATCCCTCATAATAATTTCAAGAAAGTGTTCCCCCTAACTGTGCACCGTTGCGACAGTTCGTTGTTTCGAAGCACCACATGATGATCGGGTGTTAGATTCTAACGTTCACATACAACGGGTGTAAGACAGATTTACACACGCGAAACACTTAGGTTGACTTGACGAGCCTAGCATGTACAGACATGGCCTCGGAACACAAGAGACCGAAAGGTCGAGCATGAGTCGTATGGTAGATACGATCAACATGAAGATGTTCGCCGATGATGACTAGTCCGTCTCACGTGATGATCGGACACGGCCTAGTTGACTTGGATCATGTAATCACTTAGATGACTGGAGGGATGTCTATCTGAGTGGGAGTTCATAAGATGAACTTAATTATCCTGAACATAGTCAAAAGGTCTTCGCAAATTATGTCATAGCTCGCACTTCAGTTCTACTGTTTAGATATGTTCCTAGAGAAAATTTAGTTGAAAGTTGATAGTAGCAATTATGTGGACTAGGTCCGTAAACTGAGGATTGTCCTCATTGCTTCATAGAAGGCTTATGTCCTTAATGCACCGCTCAGTGTGCTGAACCTCGAACGTTGTCTGTGGATGTTGCGAACATCTGACATACACATTTTGATAACTACGTGATAGTTCAGTTAAACGGTTTAGAGTTGAGGCACCGAAGATGTTTTGAAATGTTGCGAAACATATGAGATGTTTCGAGGGCTGAAATTGGGATTTCAGGCTCGTGCCCACGTCAAGAGGTATAAGACCTCCGATGATTTTCTTAGCCTACAAACTAAGGGAGAAAAGCTCAATTGTTGAGCTTGTGCTCAGATTGTCTGAGTACAACAATCATTTGAATCGAGTGGGAGTTGATCTTCCAGATGAGAAAGTGATGTTTCTCCGAAGTCATTACCACCAAGCTGCTAGAGCTTCGTGATGAACTATAATATATCAGGGACATATATGATGATCCTTGAGATATTCGCGATGTTTGACACCACAAAAGTAGAAATCAAGGAGCATCAATTGTTGATGGTTGGTGAAACCACTAGTGTCAAGAAGGGCAAGGGCACGAAGGGATACTTCATGAAACGGCAATTCAGCTGCTGCTCTAGTGAAGAAACCCAAGGTTGAACCCAAACCCGAGACTAAGTGCTTCTGTAATAAGGGGAACAACCACTGGAGAAGAATTACCCTAGATACTTGGTAGATGAGAAGGCTGGCAAGGTCGATAGAAGTATATTGGATATACATTGTGTTGATGTGTACTTTACTAGTACTCCTAGTAGCACTAGGGTATTAGATACCGGTTCGGTTGCTAAGTGTTAGTAAACTCGAAACAAAAGGCTACGGAGTAAACGGAGACTAGCTAGAAGGTGAGATGACGATATGTGTTGGAAGTTTTTCCCAAGGTTGATATGATCAAATATCGTACGCTCCCTCTACCATCGAGATTGGTGTTTGCGTTGAGCATAGACATGATAGGATTATGTCTATCGCAATACAGTTATTCATTTAAAGAGAATAATGGTTACTCTGTTTATTTGAATAATACCTTCAATGGTCTTACACCTAAAATGAATGGTTTATTGAATCTCGATCGTAGTGATACACATATTCATGCCAAAAGATAGTAATGATAGTACCACCTACTTGTGGCACTGCCACGTAAGTCATATCGGTATAAAACGCATGAAGAAGCTCCATGTTGATGGATCTTTGGGCTCACTTGTTTTGAAAAGTTTGAGACATGCGAACCATGTCTATTGGTGTATATGCATGAATAAACTCCATGCAAATGGACCGTTTGGACTCACTTGATTTTGAATCACTTGAGACATGCAAATCATACCACATGGGCAAGATGACTGAAAGCCTCGTTTTCAGTAAAATGGAACTAGAAAGCAACTTGTTGGAAGTGATACATTTTGATGTGTGCAGTCCAATGAGTGTTGAGGCGTGTAGTGGATATCGTTATGCTCTTACTTCACAGATGATTTGAGTAGATGTTGAGTATATTTACTTGATGAATCACGAGTCTGAATTATTGAAAGGTTCAAGTAATTTCAGGGTGAAGTTGAAAGATCGTCGTGACAAGAGGATAAAATATCTATGATATGATCATAGAGATGAATATCTGAATTACGAGTTTGGCACAGAATTAAGATATTGCGGAAATTGTTTCACAACTAATACAGCCTGGAACACCATAGTGTGATGGTGTGTCCGAACATCATAACTGCACCCTATTGGATATGATGCATACCATGATGTCTCTTATCGAATTACCACAATAGTTTATGGGTTAGGCATTAGAGACAACCACATTCACTTTAAATAGGGCACCACGTAATTCCGATGAGATGACACCGTATGAACTATGGTTTAGAGAAATCTAAGCTGTCATTTCCTAAAAGTTTGGGGCTGCGACGCTTATGTGAAAAGTTTCAGGCTGATAAGCTCGAACCCAAAGCGGATAAATGCATCTTCATAGGACACCCAAAACAGGTGGGTATACCTCCTGTCTCAGATCCGAAAGCAATAAGGGATTGTTTCTGGAATCGGGTCCTTTCTCGAGGAAAAGTTTCTCTCGAAAGAATTGAGTGGGAGGATGGTGGAGACTTGATGAGGTTATTGAACTGTCTCTTCAACTAGTGTGTGACAGGGCACAGGGAGTTGTTCCTGTGGCACCTACACCAATTGAAGTGGAAGCTTATGATAGTGATCATGAAACTTCAGATCAAGTCACTACCAAACCTCGTGGGATGACAAGGATGCGTACTACTTCAGAATGGTATATAATCCTGTCTTGGAAGTCATGTTGCTAGACAACAATGAACCTACGAGCTATGGAGAAGCGATGGTGGGCCCAGATTCCGATAAATGGCTCGAGGCCATAAAATTCGAGATAGGATCCACGTACGAAAACAAAGTGTAGACTTTGGCAGAACGGCTCGATGGTCGTAAGGCTGTTGAGTACAGATGGATTTTTAAAAGGAAGACGGACAATGATGGTAAGTATCACCATTAAGAAAGCTCGACTTGTCGTTAAGATGTTTTCCGACAAGTTCAAGGAGTTGACTACGATGAGACTTTCTCACTCGTAGCGATGCTAAGAGTCTGTTGGAATTATATTAGCAACTACTGCATTATTTATGAAATCTTGCAGATAGGATGTCAAAACATTGTTTCCTCGACGATTTTCTTGAGGAAAGGTTGTATGTGATACAACCGGAAGGTTTTGTCAATCCTGAAAGATGCTAATAAGTATGCTAAGCTCCAGCAATCCTTCTAAGGACTAGAGTAAGCATCTCGGAGTTGGAATGTATGCTTTGATGAGATGATCAAAGATTTTGGGTGTATACAAAGTTTATGAGAAACTTGTATTTCCAAAGAAGTGAGTGGGAGCACTATAGAATTTCTGATGAGTATATGTTGTTAACATATTGTTGATCGGAAATGATGTAGAATTTCTGGAAAGCATGCAGAGTTATTTGAAAAATGTTTTTCAATGGAAAACCTGGATTAGGCTACTTGAGTATTGAGCATTAAGATCTATGAGGATAGATCAAAACGCTTAATAGTACTTTCAAATGAATACATACCGTGACAAGATTTTGAAGGAGTTTAAAATGGATCGGCAAAGAAGGAGTTCTTGGCTGTGTTATAAGGTGTGAACATTGAGTAAGACTCGAAACCTGACCGCGGCAGAATAGAGAGAAAGGACGAAGGTCGTCCCCTATGCTTAAGACATAGGCCCTACAGTGTGCTATGCTGTGTACCGCACCTGAAATGTGCCTTGCCATGAGTCAGTCAAGGGGTACAAGAGTGATCCAAGAATGGATCACAAGACAGCGGTCAAAGTTATCCTTGGTAACTAGTGGACTAAGGAATTTTCTCGATTATGGAGGTGGTAAAAGAGTTCGTCGTAAAGGGTTACGCCGATGCAAACTTTGACACTAATCCAGATTATTCTGAGTAGTAAACTGGATTCGTATAGTAGAACAGTTATTTGGAATAGCTCCAAATGTAGCGCAGTAGTTGCATCTACAGGATGACATAGAAATTTGCAAAGTACATATGTATCTGAAAGATTCAGACCCGTTGACTATAACATCTCTCAGAAGCATAACATGATCAAACCTAGAACTCATCGAGTGTTAATCACATGGTAATGTGAACTAGATTATTGACTCTAGTAAACTCTTTGGGTGTTAGTCACATGGGGATGTGACCTTGAGTGTTAATCACATATCGATGTGAACTGGATTATTGACTCTAGTGCAAGTGTGAGACTGTTGGAAATATGCCCTAGAGGCAATAATAAATTGGTTATTATTATATTTCCTTGTTCATGATAATCGTTTATTATCCATGCTAGAATTGTATTGATAGGAAACTCAGATACATGTGTGGATACATAGACAACACCATGTCCCTAGTAAGCCTCTAGTTGACTAGCTCGTTGATCAATAGATGGTCACGGTTTCCTGACCATGGACATTGGATGTCGTTGATAACGGGATCACATCATTAGGAGAATGATGTGATGGACAAAGACCCAATCCTAAGCCTAGCACAAGATCATGTAGTTCGTATGCTAAAGCTTTTCTAATGTCAAGTATCATTTCCTTAGACCATGAGATTGTGCAACTCCTGGATACCGTAGGAGTGCTTTGGGTGTGCCAAACGTCACAACATAACTGGGTGGCTATAAAGGTACACTACAGGTATCTCCGAAAGTGTCTGTTGGGTTGGCACGAATCGAGACTGGGATTTGTCACTCCATGTAAACGGAGAGGTATCTTTGGGCCCACTCGGTAGGACATCATCATAATGTGCACAATGTGATCAAGGAGTTGATCACGGGATGATGTGTTACGAAACGAGTAAAGAGACTTGCCGGTAACGAGATTGAACAAGGTATCGGGATACCGATGATCGAATCTCGGGCAAGTATCGTACCGCTAGACAAAGGGAATTGTATACGGGATTGATTAAGTCCTTGACATCGTGGTTCATCCAATGAGATCATCGTGGAACATGTGGGAGCCAACATGGGTATCCAGATCCCGCTGTTGGTTATTGACCGGAGAGTCATCTCGGTCATGTCATGTCTCCCGAACCCGTAGGGTCTACACACTTAAGGTTCGGTGACGCTAGGGTTGTAGGGATATGTATATGCAGTGACCCGAATGTTGTTCGGAGTCCCGGATGAGATCCCGGACATCACGAGGAGTTCCGGAATGGTCCGGAGGTAAAGAATTATATATAGGAAGTGCTATTTCCGCCATCGGGACAAGTTTCGGGGTCACCGATATTGTACCGGGACCACCGGAAGGGTCCCGGGGGTCCACCGGGTGGGGCCACCTATCCCGGAGGGCCCCATGGGCTGAAGTGGGAAGGGATCCAGCCCAAAGTGGGCTGGGGCGCCACTTCCCCCTAGGTCCCATGCGCCTAAGGGTGGGGAAACCCTGGGGGAAGAGTCCTAAGAGGGGAAGGCACCCCTAGGTGCCTTGGGGGGAGGGACTCCTCCCTTGGCCGCCGCCCCCTAGGAGATTGGATCTCCTAGGGCCGCCCCCCCCTTGGCCTCCCTATATATAGTGAGGGAAGGAGGGCCTCTCACCACACGCCTTGGTGCCTCCCTCTCCCTCTCCAACACCTCCTCCTCCTCCATAGAGCTTAGCGAAGCCCTGCCGGAGTACTGCAGCTCCATCACCACCACGCCGTCGTGCTGCTGCTGGAGCCACCTTCATCAACCTCTCCTCCCCCCTTGCTGGATCAAGAAGGAGGAGACGTCGCTGCTCCGTACGTGTGTTCAACGCGGAGGTGCCGTCCGTTCGGCGCTAGGATCATCGGTGATTTGGATCACGACGAGTACGACTCCATCAACCCCGTTCTCTTGAACGCTTCCGCGCGCGATCTACAAGGGTATGTAGATCCACTCCTCCCTCGTTGCTAGATGACTCCATAGATAGATCTTGGTGACACGTAGGAAAAATTTGAATTTATGCTACGTTCCCCAACAGTTTGGGAGCGCTTGGCCCCTTATATTCACTGTCCCATCTGATAAAACAAGTCTTTTGTGCGCATTGGGATTCTCAGTGGCAGGATCTTGCTGAGTATAGTCCATGCTGGTAGCATGCACATCCCCCTCCCTTCTAACACCATCACAACCTCCCCTCCCTTGCCTTCCTCCTCTCCCCCTCTTCCTCCTGATCTACCTCCTCCACCTCGTCCCTCCATGTTTCCTCCTCCACCTGGCCCAAAGGTCGCTTGTTCTGAGCCCCACAGAAGCCACTCACCCCACTCACAGGTGCGAGGATCATGTATGCCATCTCCACATTCCTCCACAGTATCGCCCATCAAGCTGCAAAAGAAGCAAAAGTCCGGCAGTCTGTCATAAAAGACAGGATATCTTCTTAACTCCCTAAGGGTAATTGGTAGAAACCTCACCAGAGGCGTGCTTACATCCACAAAAACTCTAACTCTCAGGGCACTTGCTGGATTGATCTTTCCTTCATTAACAATCACAGTGCAAGGCGGTTCACCAACCTTGGCCGCGATCTTCTCCGCTAGTTCCTTCTTGGCTGTCAAACCATCCGGCAGCCCCTTGATTCTAGCCCACAGAGGGACTTTGTTCAACTTGTACTTTGAGACATCAATGAAACCATCATACTCTTGGATGATAACAGGAGCATAACGAAAAATCCACGGTCCCCCATCCATGATCCGTTTCCAGTCTCTGAGGCAGTGACACTGGAACAAAAATAAATTTGGGCCCTTCACATTGAAAGTTACTCCTTGTGCAGCCGCCCACGCATTCCTCATCTGCTTCAACAAAGCTGCGTGGCTGAAGGGCTTCGTGGTGTACACGCGGAATAACCCTAGCCAACACACGCCCCTTATCAGATCATCAACTTCACCGGACAGATCTAGATCATATTCCTCCTGTCTATGCAATTTCATCCCTGCAAATCTGTCTTCCAGGTCCGGCGCCGGTCCATAATAGTCCCACTCCTCCTCTTCATCCACTTCCACCTCTGCTTCCCTACTTCCACTCCCCGATCCTCCCTCCATGATCCTAGGTTCTTCTCCCTCAAAACTTCCCTCCCCCACCCGCTGTTTCGCCGCCAGATCAGGGTCTACCCTCACCTCTTCCTTCTCGCTCCCTTCTCCGCCCAACGCCTTCGTTGGAGTTAAATTTGCCATTCAAGCGGTTCCCAGAGGCGCCGCCGCTGTGGTGACTCCCCGCCGCCGAAGAAACCCTGCCGACGTGGAGGATTTACGTGGACTCCGACGTCGCCGCCGGAGGATAGCTGGAACCCTAGATCGCCTCTAGGGGAAATATCCGCAACTATGACCCTACGCAGCATATGGCTCGAGGCCTTGAGCAGACCAGGCCCAAGAAGACTAAAATGACACTGAGGCAACGTTGGGCCTAAAATTGAAAAATTTCACACCATGCATACACGTATATGGGGCCCCTTGATGTTGGGGGCCCTGTGCGAGCGCACAGCTCGCACAGGCCCATCAACGGCCCTGATCGTCCCCTTGAACGAGGCGGGCTCATGAAGGCGATCCTGCCAGGCAGGTCCACCCTCTTGAGCCACCTGCTCATGGGGATGAGATCCCCGGCGCCCTCAGCTCTGACCACCACCTTGTCAGGTAAGCTGACAAGTATTAGAGGTGCTTGCAAAATGAACAACCACTGGTCAGTGGCATTAGCTCTTTTGCAAATGCCACCGATCAGTTGCACCAGCACTACAACAAATGACACTCATCAGAGACATTTGCCCAAGAGCAAATGCCACTGATCAGTGCACAAACTCTTTGCCAAATGCCACTTATCAGTGGCACTTGCTCTTGGAAACATCTAAAAATAGCACCCATGTGCACCAATGCACATTTGGCAGCATCCTAAAATGGTTCTATTACATGCACGTATAACAATCACTAGTGCAGAACCGGGCAATAGCACCGGTTCGTAAGGCCCTTTAGTGCCGGTTTAGGAACCGGCACTAACGTTTCGGCACTAAAGGCCCCCGCTTTAGTACCGGTTCAGCACGAACCGGTGCTAAAGGGCAACCACGTGGCACGAGCCAGCTCAGGGGGCCGGGAGCCCTTTAGTACCGGTTGGTAACAGCAACCAGTACTAAAATGTTTGGGGGGTTTTTGGTTTTATGATTTCTTTTTCATTTAATTTTGTGTTTTCCATTTTAATTCTTTTTCGTTTGCTTGTATTTTACGGTGCTACACATTGTACACGTTATGCATATATATATATATATAAATAGAATTTCTAGTAGAACCAGTCATATATATATCATCAATGTCTCACAAACCATATTAATTCACACGTACACACATGTATAGCTATATACAATTTCTCCTACATATGCATGTTGCCTTCGGAGCCAGTGGCATTAGCCTAATTGGTGCCTTCGGAGCACGATGAAAATTGGAAGTGGTTCATGGGGGCGGTAGCGCGTAATAGTATTCTCCCTTCGGATTTATGACCTGGTCGAGCAAAAATCCCGCTATTTCCTCTTGAAGTGCTTCTACGCGCTCCGTTTCTAGGAGCTTGTCCTGCACCTCTTTGAACTGTTAAGAAGGAGATCAATATGCATGTGTATTAGTTGTGTGACTAGATATCGATAATGGTGTAAAAATTGTGAATAGTGTTCTGACAAGCGTACCCATTCCTGTCTTTGAGATCTGCTCCTTTCGGACGCCATCATGCGAATGTTTTCACAAACGCAGAATGCACACAGATCAGTCCCCTGCGCCTTCTCCAGGGCCTTTATTACGAGAATGGAATTTAATTTGATCAGATAATAATTAATCAACCATGATAATTAAAGAGATGGCAGCTAGCTAGCTAGCTAGTACTACTTAATTACTTACCTTGGATCGAAACCATTTCAGCTGTGGTTTCCATTCGCCTTCCGTGACGCTGATGAACCTTGCCCAAGCCCTGCCCGCCGACAAAGAAAATGAATAAATGGGTTATTAAATAGTTCATATCATGAAATGACGAACTAAATAGGCCGAGATATATAGTTAATAATGATTGAAATTACCTGTTGACTATCCCATACAAGATGTTGTAGTCACTATTTGCTTTGAGTAGCGAGTCCAGTATTTCAACTGTTCCGGCGTCAACTTTAATGATACACAAGATCCAGTGAAATCTGCATGCACACACGTTTGCATGTCTTAATTAAGCGGGCATATGTAAGCAAAAACATGTAGCTAGCTAGTAGGCAAAAACAGAGAATTTGTAGTACAAGAAAGTGTGACTCACTGGAAGTTGTAAGGAAGTAGTATATCTTCATTGTATTTGAGGCGCTTCAAGTACTCTAGCATGCTGTCCTCTACCTGCTTTTCATAATACTTGTTCATTTTCCATGTGTATTCATTAACGGTGTTTGGGTCAATGAACCCAATGCCATAACGTCCACATTTTCTCATTTCATACATCTTCATCCTGCATAATACCATAGAAAAGAATATAGTGAGGATAATTACAGGTAATGATTGATCAAAAGGATCACTACAGCTAGCTTGAGACTTAAATTACAGAAAGAAATCACTTACAGACAATAGCAACTGACGATAGATTTGTCGAGTGCGTCTTGATTGTATAACTAAAACAGTTCAGAATACTCAACGGCCACAGCTTTCTCATGGTAGTAATGATCCTTCTTGACATACACCATGAGGGGCTCTCGATCGGATCTCTTGATAATGTCCATGTACCATTGATGCAATTCATACATTCTCGTTGGGAGCTTCTTGACATCTTCTGGCTCGACCAAAGGTTGGCCCCGGACATATTTCCGTTTTATTTCCTCCTCTGTAATCACAGGCATGTCCTCGATCTCGAGGAGTTGTCCAACAGTGATCTTGAGTTCTTCATCCTGCATTATATGCTCCTGGGTTATTACCACATCGCCCACCTCGGGAACGTAAACTGTTTGGCCATAATAATATTGGGCGCGCGTACTGTCACGTGTTGTTGGCGGCACAACAAGCGGGGGGATTGATTGCGCCGCCTGTTCTCCCAGCTGGGCAACGTTTTTCCCGCATTTTTCGACAGCTGCTTGTTGTTTGCTCGAGCTCGAGCTCGCCTCCTTCTGTAGACGTTGTCGATGTAACTTCCTGATGTGGCGCTCATAGTCTGTGTCAACGGGCTTAGGAGCTGGTGGTTGAGCCATACGAATGAAGTGGTCAACTACTTCCACAGGCACTTTCTCCCTTGGCGGCGGTGGCGGTTTCGGTCCAAAATGGGCGTCCACTTCTGCCCGCACTATGGCATTGGTTTGCTCCTCGGTCCTGTCGCAAGCCCTCACAGGAAGAGGAGTAGTGAGGTTTGGACCATATTTATATCGCTTGCCTCCGCCTGTACTTCCTGTACTATGACCTCGACTGGTACCGCTACGCACCATAGCTGCAGGGTGTCTCTTCTGCGATTGCTGAGGCGGCGGAGACGGCTGACGGGGCTGAGTTGGACGAGGAGGAGTGGCCTGAAGCTGTGTCGGACTTGGAGGAGGAGTGGCCTGAGGTTGTGCCGGACTTGGAGGAGGAGTGGACGTATGACGTTGTGTCAGACTTGGAGGAGGAGTGGCCTGACACTTTGCCAGACTTGGAGGAGGAGGAGTGGCCTCATGCGTTGGTGGACTTGGAGGAGCGGGAGTCTGCTGACTCGGTGGCGGACTTCGACAAGGAGTCGGGTGACGCGGTGTTGGTGGCCTTCGAAAAATGATGCAATCCTTTCTCCATAGGATGATACGATGTTTGGCATCTCCGAGTGTGCGCTCCTCGTCACCTCCAGGAATGTCAAGCTCTAGCCCCGAATATTGGTCCACCACCTCATCAACCAAGACACGAGCATAGCCCGCTGGAATCGGGTTGCAATGGAAGGTTGCCTCGGGGGAATTTGAAAAAGCAACGGCGTCTGCCACCTTCATGGATATGTTCTTCATTTTGAAGTGTAGCTCGCAGTTAATGTTCTCCGTGATGTCATCCACGGGGTATCTATCCAGCACTACTGCGTTGTCCGGGGCGGAACCCACGCTGCTTCTCGGCATGGATGGGGCAGTGGTATCCAATGCTGGATCATCCGCTAGCTGCTGCAGCTGCTGAGACCCCCTTTGCTAGCTAAGTGAGTCGATCTGCTCCTGCTGCCGCTAGAATTTTGCTGCCAATTCCGCTTGACTTGCTTCTAGGCCTTGAAGGCGTTCATAGTCGAGCTTCCTCTGCTCCTCCTCCATCTTCCTCTTCTTCTCCTCCACAATCTTCTTTCTCGCACGGGTTCTGTAGTCGGCGTTCCAGTCCGAAAACCCCTCATACCATGGAATAGCGCCCTTGCCTCGTGTTCTTCCCGTGTGTTCAGGATTTACCAGGGCACGCGTAAGCTCGTCGTTCTCTCTGTTGGGCTGGAACACCCCCGATCGAGCCTCTTCTATTGCAACAAGTAGCGCATCGTCGGCTCCGTTCAGACATGCCTTCGTCGAAACATTGCCTGTCTTCGGGTCCAACTCCCCCCCCATGCGCATAGAACCAAGTCCTGCACCTGGGGGGCCAGCTCTTAGTAACCGGAGTGACACTTGCATCCTCCATCTCTTTCTCAGACTTATCCCACTTAGCCATTGCCACCGCATAGCCACCTGGCCCCAACTTATGGAACTTATCCTTTTTTCGGCATTCTTCTTGTTTATTCTCGACCGTTCCTTAGCTAATTCTGAATCCTTGAATTTCACGAAATCGTCCCAATGAGCACTTTGATTCTCTAGTATCCCCTCAAATACTGGAGTCTTCCTTCCTCCCTTGACGTACTTCTCCCACGTCATTCTCTTATGGTTCTTGAATGCAACCGCCATCTTCCTAAAAGCAGCGTCCTTGACTTTCCGCACATCTGCTTCTGTGAAATTATCTGGTAGGGTGAAATGTTCCATGAGAGTATCCCAAAGCAGTTTTTTTTATTCTCGTCGACAAAAGTAACATTTGGACGTGGCTTTGCTGGCTTTCTCCATTCTTGAAGGGAGATCGGGAGTTGATCCTTCACAAGAACTCCGCACTGACGAACGAACTTGTCCGCAATCTTCTTAGGCGCTAATGGTTCGCCATTAGGTTTGAATGCCTCGATATTGTACTTTACGCCCTCCTTCAACTTTTTGTTCGGGCCTCGTTTCGTCCTTTTGCCTGAAGATTTGCTCGATCCGGATGGCTGAAAGAAGAAAGATCGATTCGTTAATATATCTTCAACTCATTTAAAACATGCGATGATCACCAGATTCCTGCTTATATAAATATATATACCTCGCCGGTGTTTGTTGTTTCAGGATCAACATGTTCTTCGTCGTAGTTCATGACTTCATCTTCTCGGTCGTCGGGATCGAATATCATATCACCCTCTCCGGTGTTGTTTAGAAATTCGGAGCCGTCAAAATCTTCTTCATTCTGATCATCATCTGGCCCGCGTATGATATCGAACATGGTCTGTTCTCTCTCTCTGTCGGTATTGTCCGCCATAGCTTTTATTTAACTATGCCAAAAGAAATATAAAACAATTTAGTATAATCTCGAATAATAGATATAATCTCGAATACATCGTCTCGAATAATAGATATAATCTCGAATACATCGTCTCGAATAATAGATTTAATCTCGAATACGTCGTCTCGAATAATAGATATAATCTCGAATACATCGTCTCAAATAATATATATAATCTCGAATAAATCATCTCGAATATTATATATCGAATACATCACTAGCTAGCTAGCTAGCTAATAAAGATCGAATACTAGAGAGTAATCGAGGCGGTGGACAACCAAAGTGAAGGAACCATCATTGGATCATAGCTCGGGTGATCTCCCCAAAGAACCTGCCAGGTATTGGAGAACCTGATGTCCATAGCAGCCATGTAGCGATGGACGTGCTCGTCCTCCTCCCTGACACAGCGACGTACCACCTCCGGCGGGGCCGGCTCCCTCCGCACCGAAAGTGGCCCACGCGAATGCCACCAAAGGAGATGAGGGTCGACGACGGGACCCGGGGCCGGGTTCCTCACCAAGCGTCGCGCCCCTGAAGGTAGCACCTCCCAGTGCCAGCCCGGCGGAGCCCAATCCCGGACATGGGTCCTCTGAAGCAGGACGTCGTCGCGAACGGGTCGACGGCGAGGATGCGGGCCGGGCATCGTCGACAACAAATACTATATGCAAATGTAACACTAATTATGCTATCATTGCATATGTCAAAATTCTATATGCTATTTCATACTAATTAAGCATCTAACACTAAAAACAGAAAAAACAACTTCTATACATCCATTAAAAACAGAAAAAACAACATTATATAAAAAAATTCCATACTAATTAAACACTAATTATATCCATCTAACATGCATTCATACATATATACTAGTGAAAAAATAATAATCCGAAAAATCTAAACTAATTAAACATACAAAATACGTATATACTAATTAACTTAAGGAAATGTGTGTGTGTGTGTGTGTGTGTGTTCATCATGCTTGTGTGTGTATGGGCTCGGGGAGGGGCGGCGCCCATGGTGGCCACCGGGGGCGAGGGAGAGGGGTTAGAGAGGGAGAGCTCACAGCGGGGCGACGGCGACGGCGAGGCGACGGGCCGGGGTGGCGACGGGCCGGGGCGTGACGGGGCGGCGACGCGGGGATGGCCCGACGGGG
>NC_041382.1:776837858-776848873 GCF_002162155.2 Triticum dicoccoides
CGAGGGCGGCGACGGCGACGGGGGCGGCGACGGGGACAGGGGCGGCGACGGGGATGAGGGTGGCGACGAGGATGGGGGCAGCGACAGTAACGACGCGCGACGGGGGCGGCGTAGGACGGGGGCGGCGACGGCATCGATCGATCGGGAAGAAACAGAGGGAGAATGAAATTTTTCGAAGTGATGTATATATAGAAGGCACCTTTAGTACCGGTTGGAGCCACCAACCGGTACTAAAGGACTGTTTTGGCCACGCCAAGCGGCGGGAAGCACCCTCCCTTTAGTACCGGTTCGTGGAACCAACCGGTACTAAAGGCCCCCCCTTTAGTACCGGTTGGTGCCACGACCCGATACTAAAGGGTGTGCGCTACCAGGCGAGGGGCACAAAAGTTTAGTCCCACCTCGCTAGCCGAGGGGCACTCGCACCTGCTTATAAGCCCCGCCGTCGCTGCTGTCTCGAGCTCCTCTCTTAAGCAGGCCTTCTGGGCCTACATCTTCTGCGATGCCCTGTTGGGCCTACTGGGTTAGCGGGCCTGCATCCTAGCCCAACTTGAATTTGGGTTTCTAGTCGTATGCAGGCCGCTGTGGCCCAGTAGGTGGGCTTTTTTTCTTATTTTTTTGCTTTATTTATTTTTGTGAATAACTTAACTTTGAAAATAGATTTTTCAGTGATTCTTTTTTCTTATGTTTAATGTTAGTGTGTTTTATCATTATATTCAATTTGGTAATGCTTAGGTTATTTAAAAAATGAAATGCCTTTGTAACGGATGAGTTTTCGTCCGAAACCATGATACTTCGAAACAGATTGTCCATTTTGTACACGAAGTACATCCAGTTTTTGCGGTAACCCTCTCTACTTTTTTGCACATGCTATGTGGGTGAAATTATGATACCATGCCAACTTTCATCCTTTTCTGAGTTCATTTGAAATGCTTTTCAATTTCAGGGTCATTTAGCTGGAAAAAATCAGTAAATGCATGAAAGAATTTGCTTGCACATAAAATTTCTTCGCGTTTCAAATGCCAAAACACATAACTAGCTACCCTAACTATTACAGAGATTCCCTCCTGGGTGTGAAACACAGAAGAAAGTGATGATAGTTAAGCCGATCACATCCCAGATCTTTGGGTGTGAAACTTTTTCTTCGCGTGTGTCCTTTTGCGTCGTAGCCATGGAGAATCTTCATCATTTAACGGGATGCTCGGGTCAATATTCACTGTGAATGGAGCAATTTCATCAAACTTTTCATAATCTTCTGACTTGTCTGTCTTGTCATCCACTCCCACGATGTTTCTCTTTCCAGAAAGAACTATGTGCCGCTTTGGCTCATCGTACGATGCATTCGCTTCCTTATCTTTTCTTTTTCTTGGCTTGGTAGACATGTCCTTCACATAGAAAACCTGTGCCACATCATTGGCTAGGACGAATGGTTCGTCTGCATACGCAAGATTGTTGAGATCCACTGTTGTCATTCCGTACTATGGGTCTTTCGTTACCCCGCCTCGTGTCATATTGACCCATTTGCACCGAAACAAAGGGACCTTCAAACCACGTCGATAGTCAAGTTCCCATATGTCCTGTATATAACCATAATATGTTTCCTTTCCCGTCTTGGTTTCTGCATCAAAGCGGACACCACTGTTTTGGTTGGTGCTCTTCTTATCTTGGGCGATCGTGTAAAATGCATTACCATTTATCTCGTACCCTTTGAAAGTCATTATATTCGAAGATGGTAACTGGGACAGCAAGTACAGGTCATCTTCAATAGAGGTGTCATGCATGGTACGTGCTTGCAACCAGCTGGCGAAACTCCTGGTTTGTTCACGTGTAATCCAGTCATCAGACCGCTCCGGGTGTTTGGAGCGTAGTAAATTCTTGTGTTCATCCATATACGGAGCCACCAAGGCGGAATTCTGTAGAACTATGTAGTGTGCTTCAGTGAGAGAATGTCCGTCCATACATATTATTTGTTTCCCTCCTAGCGTGCCTTTTCCATCCAGTCTGCCCTTATGCCGCGATTCAGGAACACCAATCGGCTTAAGGTCAGGAATAAAGTCAATACAAAACTCAATGACCTCCTCATTTTGACGGCCCTTGGAGATGCTTCCTTCTGGCCTAGCACGGTTATGAACATATTTCTTTAAGACTCCCATGAACCTCTCAAAGGGGAACATATTGTGTAGAAATACAGGACCCAAAATGTTAATCTCTTCGCATAGGTGTACTAGGACGTGCGTCATGATGTTGAAGAAGGATGGTGGGAACACCAACTCAAAACTGACAAGACATTGCACCAAATCATTCTGTAATCTTGGTATGATTTCTGGATCGATTACCTTCTGAGAGATTGCATTGAGAAATGCACATAGCTTCACAATGGCTAATCGAACGTTTTCCGGTAGAAGCCCCCTCAATGCAACCGGAAGCAGTTGCGTCATAATCACGTGGCAGTCATGAGACTTTAGGTTCTGGAACTTTTTCTCTGCCATGTTTATTATTTCCTTTATATTCGACGAGAAGCCAGACGGTACCTTAATACTGAGCAGGCATTCAAAGAAGATTTCCTTCTCTTCTTTGGTAAGAGCGTAGCTTGCATGACCCTGATGTATGCCGTCTTTTCCGTGCATACGTTGCTGATCCTCCCGTGCCTCAGGTGTATCTTTTGTCTTCCCATACACGCCCAAGAAGCCAAGCAGGGTCACACAAAGATTCTTCGTCATGTGCATCACGTCGATTGCGGAGCGGACCTCGAGGTCTTTCCAATAGGGCAGGTCCCAAAATATAGATTTCTTCTTCCACATGGGTGCGCGTCCGTCAGCGTCATTCGGAACAGGTTGTCCACCAAGACCCTTTCCAAAGACCACCTTCAAATCCTTGACCATATCATGTACATCAGCACCAGTACGGTGGCGAGGCTTCGTCCGGTGATCCGCCTCACCTTTGAAATGCTTGCCTTTCTTTCTTACGGGATGCCTGCTCGGAAGAAATCAACGATGTCCCAGGTACACATTCTTATTAGCCAAATATATACTGTCGGTATCGTCCAAACAGTGCGTGCATGCGCGGTATCCCTTGTTTGTCTGTCCTGAAAGGTTACTGAGAGCAGGCCAATCATTGATGGTCACGAACAACAACGCCTTTAGGTCAAATTCTTCCCCCATGTGCTCATCCCACGCACGTACACCTGTTCCATTCCACAGTTGTAAGAGTTCTTCAACTAATGGCCTTAGGTACACATCAATGTCGTTGCCGGGTTGCTTAGGGCCTTGGATGAGCACTGGCATCATAATGAACTTCCGCTTCATGCACAACCAAGGAGGAAGGTTATACAAACATAGATTCACAGGCCAGGTGCTATGGTTGCTGCTCTGCTCCCCAAAAGGATTAATGCCATCTGCGCTTAGACCAAACCATACGCTCCTTGCGTCATCTACAAACTCCTTCCCGTACTTTCTTTTGATTTTTCTCCACTGCGACCCGTCAGCGGGTACTCTCAACTTTCCGTCTTTCTCTACGGTCTTCTCTGTGCCATCGCATCGCCTTGGCATGCTCTTTGTTTTGGAGCAAACGTTTCAACCGTGGTATTATAGGAGCATACCACATCACCTTGGCAGGAATCTTCTTCCTGGGGCGCCGGCCCTCGACATCACCAGGGTCATCGCGGCTGATCTTATAGCGCAATGCACCACATACCGGGCAAGCGTTCAAATCCTCGTACTCACCGTGGTAGAGGATGCAATCATTAGGGCATGCATGTATCTTCTGCACCTCTAATCCTAGAGGGCAGACAACCTTTTTTGCTTCGTACATACTCTCGGGCAATTCGTTGTCCTTTGGAAGCATATCCTTTATCATTACCAGCAACTTTCCAAATCCCTTGTCAGATACACCATTCTCTGCCTTCCATTGCAGCAATTCCAGTGTGGTGCCCAGCTTTTTCTTGTCACCTACGCAATTCGGGTACAACAATTTTTTGTGATCCTCTAACATGCGCTGCAACTTCTTCTTCTCCAAATCACTTGCGCAGTTTCTCTTTGCATCGGCAATGGCCCGATCTAGATCATCAACGGGCTCATCTGATGCCTCTTCTTCAGCTTCTTCCCGCATTGCTGGCTCAGCTTCTTCCCACATTACCGGCTCAGCTTCTTCCCCCATTGTTGTATCATCGTATTCAGGGAACCCATGGCCAGGATAGTTGTCTTCGTCCTCTTCTTCTTCATTGTCTTCCATCATAACCCCTCTTTCTCCGTGCTTGGTCCAAATATTATAATGGGGCATGAAACCGGACTTAAACAGGTGGACGTGAATGGTTCTTGACGTAGAGTAATTGTGACCATTCTTACAGCGAGCACATGGACAAGGCATAAAACCATCCACCCGCTTGTTTGCCTCAGCCGCAAGCAGAAAAGTATGCACGCCCTCAATGAACTGGGGAGAGCATCGGTCATCTTACATCCATTGTCGGCTCATCTTCATTACACAACACCGAATAGACCAAATTAATACAAGTTCATACATAAAGTTCATACAACACTTAAATGCAACAAACAAACAACTCTCTAGCTAAAGCATTTAAATGCAACAACAAATACGATCAAGATCGCAACTAAGGTAACAATGGATCCAACAACATAATGATACCAAGCCTCACTATCGATGGCATATTTTCTAATCTTTCTAATCTTCAAGCGCATTTTCTCCATCTTCATCTTGTGATCATCGACGACATCGGCAACATGCAACTCCAATTCCATCTTCTCCCCCTCAATTCTTTTCAATTTTTCTTTCAAGTACTCGTTTTCTCTTTCAACTAAATTTAACCTCTCGGCGATAGGGTCGGTTGGAATTTCCGGTTCACATACCTCCTAGAAAAAATTTCTATGTCAACTTGATGGGCATAATTTGTCATAAACACGAAATGCAACTAGTTTTAAAAGAGAATATACATACCACATCCGAATCATAACAAGGACTAGGGCCGACGGGGACGGATATCAAAACCATGGCACTATATGTATAACAAACAACGTACGGGTAAGATAATTATACGAGTAACTATATATCCAAATCACACAAACATCAATTTTTATATAAAATTTCATGAACTAGAGGCTCACCACAAGGTGGTGCCGGCGACGGGACGGTGCGGGCGATCGACGGTGGCTACGATGGAGATTTAGAAGGCACTAAGTAAGCCACACGTACATATGCAAACTAAGTGTTATTTTTGACCTCAAATTGCATATAAATCAAATACTAGCACATATATATATATATCCTCCCAAATTACTAAACTCACAAATTAATCACTATATAAAGCATTGCAAGAGCTAATCTAGCAATGAGAGATTAAAGGACAAAGTTGCTAACCTTTGTGATCATTTGAATGGATGGGGGCCTTCAAATCTTGACAAATTTTGGGCAAAATGTGTGATGAGCTCGAGAGGAAGAGGGGAAGAACAGAGTGGAGAGGGGAAAGGGGAAGAACAGAGCGAGCTCGGGTGGACGAAGGGTTTATGTAAGACGACCTTTAGTACCGGTTAGTGCCAAGAACCGGTACTAAAGGGGCTGGAGGGGCACCTGTCTGACAACATCCTGCCACCACTCTCATTAGTACCGGTTCGTGGCACGAACCGGTGCTAAAGGTTCGCCACGAACCGGTACTAATGAAAGCGGCCCGGCTAGCCATTGGAACCGTCACTAATGTATACATTAGTGCCGGCTCAAATACAAACCGGCACTAATGTGCTTCACGTTTGACCCTTTTTCTACTAGTGAATGTAGAGCATGCAACACAAACCCTAGCTTGAACATCTATGTAGCAACATGAACAGCAACATGAACATGATCCTAGCTTGAACATGAACATGCCATTTGCATAAACACAGATCCTAGCAAGACCCTAGCATGAACACAAATCCTAGCATGAACACATATCCTAGCAAAGCACACTAGCATTGGGGATTCTAGCATGAACACAGATCCTAGCATGAACACAGATCCTAGAAAAACACTAGCAGAAGAACATTATCCTATAACACACACTGTAGCAAACAAGAACAGATCGGTCGGATACGATTCGATTGTGATCGCATCGAATCGGATCTACTCGAATCCTATCTAATCCTATCGAATCCACTAAGTACTAGCACATGCCTAAGAAAAAAACCTAATCTACATCTACGAGAAAGCATTGGGGAATCTTTGACTCACCGGAGTTTCCGCAGTCGCAGCGAACCGATGCCGGGGTGAAAACCTCGGCGGGAAGGAGAGAGGTGGCGGAGCAGACGAGGAGCCGGCCCTAGCGACGGCCGGCGGCATCGGCCCCGTGCTCATGGCCACGTGGAGGTCGAGGAGGACGGCGCGCCGTCAGAAGAAAACCCTTGGACGGGGGTCAAGAAAACCGCCCTGCCCAATGGGGTCCCAAGAAGTGGCGGCTCCGTGGACGGCGCTGACGCCAAGCCCACGACCATGAGGTCCGAAAACGGTGGTGGAGCTGGAACGGCCGACACTGCATTGGCCGGCCCTCGTGGTGGCTGGCAGCAGATGGGGGACGACACTCACAGCGCCGACGTCAGGTCCATGCCTGAGTTCTGGAGCCCGGCCAGCCAACGCTCTTGGATGCGGGCGATGCGCTGGTCGATGGGGGTCAGAGAACGGCGAGGCGGTGGGCGAGGCGGAGCCATCGGAGGGGAGGAGAGGGAGGGGTGGTGAGGCAGAGAGGCGTGCTAGCGATGGGAACAGTGCGGGGCGGAGACAAGAGAGTGGAGGGAAGTTATGAGACGTCCCCTCCGTCTCCCGCACTGCCCGAGACGTGCAACCTCCTCGCACGCGTGGCCTCGCCGAGCCATGCTCGCGAGAAATTGTCGATTCGGCAGTTTCTGTCGGGCCAGGCTCAGGCCTGCTTTAAGGTTCGTACGGGTCACGAATCGCATGCAGCCTAGCCAATCAAACAGACCACACACATTTCGCGCGGGTCTGATTGGCCTGCATGCGAGCAACTAAACACGCCCTAACTACTTGCTAGTATGCAAGGAAATGATTCAAATGGCACAACGGCTCCATGTCTCCGGGGTCCGGGCGGCCATCGTGCGTGCAAGATGCAACGCATCATCTTCGCGCGTCCAAACATATTGGATTGCAGTGACCACCACTAATTATAGTAAACGTGCATGTCGCCTTGCGATGGAGACGGATGTATGCATGCATGGATGGATGTACATTGCCAGTAGCACAAGAACATAGTACGTACGTACTTGCGAAATAAACTTTGGTTTCTGGTTGTGTATGTATCCTATATGTGAATTGTTTTTTATATTTTAATAAAAAGTCAAAATAGATAATAACTATTTTGACAAAAAGCTTGACTTACTTTTGCACTAGTATATAAATTTTCATGAAAAAAAATCAAAGTTGACTTTAAAAAAGACAAAATTTATTTGCTACTATTATAGGTCACTATTCACACTATTTTGGCTAAAAAATTGTTCTTTTTAAGAGAACTCAAAGGGAGGTTTTCTTTTTGTGGATTTTTTCTCACGAGTACAATAAAAATCTACCTCCGTACGTACTCCATGGAGTACACTAATTTTGTTTTCATATAGGGTGTAGATGTTCCCATAGACCAAAAATCTACCTCCGTGCGTACTCCATGTAATTTGATGATGCTATATGTATAAGGCTTTGGGTGCACCTACGTCTACGTACGAGCCATAATGCTTGCTTGGAACATACTCCAGTAATTTGACGATGCTATATGTATAATGTATAGTTTGGTCTGTGATCGTCTTGAACTTTGTCGAGTTAAGTTTACATAAGATAATAAAATAACTCCGTAAAAATCTGGCGATGAATGGATTGAGATATACCTGCGTGCGTCCATCCATCCATCACGTCTTGGATATTCATAGCCGTCCCCGTCCGGCATTATCATTGGTCAGACGAGATGGAAGCGATCGGTTGATGCAATCATGCATGCAAACTGACCTAAAGCTAAGCGCCTAAGCCTCCTCTCTTCCTGAGCCGGCAGACCGGAATATTCTCCCATCATCATCATCATCATCATCATCATCATCAAGGTTAATTAGTCTCTTGCTCTCAGGTAAATCACATGGCTGAATCGGAGAATCAAGCATGTGCGCTACCAGTCAATGATGCATGTTTGACTGGTCCATGTGCGTGCCTGATCGTTACCTAGTTGTGAGTTAACCTGGTTCCCAGATCACACAGACCAATTAACAAGTGGTGTATGCTCCGGCTTAGGGGCACAAATCACATAGCTAGGTTAGCACAAAACAAACATCCTTCTGGACTATGTTTACACGTACTACGCGTGGATCAGTTAGCCAATCGTGATAGTCGCAAACCATCGACGCAATGTCGTTCCAGGTCCCAAGGCGCAACAGACAATAGTGGAGTAGTAGTTTTATTTGCTTGGACGGGAAAACAAAGTGATGAAGTGCCCGACTTGGCTTTGGCTACAACAAGGCTAACTTGATCAAAACACGAGAGAGCAAGAGAGGGAGAGACTGACATTGCATACGTATCATCTAGTAGGTGAAAACCTAGAATCTGACATTTAATGATTGGATGCAGTAACGAAGGCACTTGAGCGTCATTTCTTTCATGAAGGCCTTGCGCTTTGAAGAACAGGGCCGGCCCTGGGGCCCCCACCCATGTACGAAGTAGCCCAAAGATCAGGTCAACACGCCCAGCTAGCGTTGATGTGGGACACACATGCAGATTTGAAGAGAGCCGTGCATGATGCTTGGAATGTTGACAATCACAGTCCAATAGTGACAGAGGTTCGAAGGCAGCTAGCCGATCTTGCACTGAACCTTGGCAGCTGGAGCAAATCAACTTTTGGTAGTGTCCGGGGTGAGATCAAGAAACTAAAGAGAGAATTGGAAAATCTTCGTAATGACCCTCTCCGCGTGGGGCCATCAGAGGCCGAGATCAAGATTAATGACAAATTAATTGAGCTCTATCTCAGAGAAGAGCTAATGTGGCGTCAGCGCTCGAGGGTGGAGTGGCTTTCGTCAGGAGATAAGAACACTCGTTTCTTTCATATTAGAGCATCGATGCGCAGGAAGAAAAACTTAATAAAAGCTTTGCAACGCCCTGATGGTCAACTAACTGAGAACTTGACAGAGATGCAAGAACTAGCACTGGACTATTATAAAACCCTTTACACTTCAGAAGGGGTGCAGGGGGTAGCGGACGTGCTCGATCATGTACCGGTCAAGGTAACCGATGACATGAATGCAGTGCTCATGGCGCCTTATAAAGATGGAGAGGTGAAGAGTGCACTTTTCCAGATGTTCCCGACGAAGGCCCCGGGGCCAGATGGGTTCCCAGCTCACTTTTTCCAACGACACTGGGATATATGTGGTGAATCAGTGACCAAGGCAGTACTGGGGATTGTTAGAGGAGAAGAAAGTGCAATATGCATTAATGATACTATCTTGGTACTGATCCCAAAGGTTACAAACCCTACTCTCTTGTCTCAATTTCGACCTATAAGTTTATGTAACGTTTTTTACAAGATAGCATCGAAGGTTATTGCAAACCGGCTGAAGTTGATCCTACCGGATATTATCTCTGAAGAACAGTCGGCCTTTGTCTCGGGGAGACTTATAACAGACAATATAATTTCAGCATACGAGTGTCTTCACTTTATGAAGAAGAGTCGGTCAAAGAACAACAGTTATGCAGCCCTAAAGCTTGATATGATGAAAGCTAACGATAGGGTAGAGTGGAGTTATCTTCAGGCCATTATGGAGAAGCTGGGTTTTGCATCACCCTGGATTACAATTGTCATGCACTTGGTGAGCTCGGTTTCCTTCTCAGTTCTTTTTAATGGTAACAAACTTGAGGAATTTAAACCTTCACGAGGTATTCGGCAGGGAGATCCAATCTCCCCATACCTGTTTCTGATTGCAGCGGAGGGCCTTTCGTGCCTCTTGAAATCTCAAAATCAGTCATCCCAACTTAGTGGCATTAAGGTGACTCCATCGGCTCCGTCGGTGAACCACTTGTTATTCGCGGATGATAGCCTGCTGTTCTTCAGGGCAAGTGTTAATGGGGCAGAGGAAGTATCAAACCTACTAGAGACTTATTGTTCTGCATCAGGATAGAGGATAAACAGGGATAAATCGTCCATATTTTTTAGCAAAGGGTGTCCACAGATTTTGCGAGATGCGGTGAAAGGCCACTTACATGTTCCAAATGAGTCTCTAAATGAGAAGTATCTTGGTATGCCAACTGATGTTGGACACTCAAAGAAAGGGACTTTCAAATACCTGAGCGATCGTATTTGGGAGAAAGTAAAAGGATGGATGGGCAAATTATTATCAGCAGGGGGAAAGAAGTTTTGATCAAAGCTGTGGCCCAAGCCATCCCAGTTTATAGTATGGCATGTTTTAAACTGCCGAGAGGCTTGTGTGAGCATTTGAATTCGATCATTCGGAAATTTTGGTGGGGATGTAAAGAGGGGAAGAGGAAGCCAGCATGGGTATCCTGGGAGGTTATGACAAAACCAAAATATTTGGGAGGAATGGGCTTTAAGGACCTCGAAGTTTTTAATCCCGCTTTGCTGGCCAGACAATCATGGAGGATTCTGCAAGCACCAAACTCACTAAGTGCTACATTACTAAAGGCCGTGTACTTCCCAGATGGAACGATTATGGATGCTGAACTGGGTACTCGACCCTCGCAGATATGGAGAGCTATTCTAGAAGGGAGGGACATAATGAGACAAGGAGTGATTCGGAGAACTGGAAATGGCCAAAGCACAAATATATGGACTGATAATTGGATTCCGAAAACTGCTTACCTGAGGCCGATTCTGTCCCTAGTAAACAACCCGCCAGAAATGGTTTCTGATTTAATGATTCCGGCCATGGCGACTTGGAATGCTGATCTAGTCCGGAGCATTTTCTTACCATCTGATGCTGAGGAGATTTTAAAGATACCAGTGTGCACAAGAAATATTGAGGATTTTTCGGTACACCCCCCCC
>NC_041382.1:776848982-776857620 GCF_002162155.2 Triticum dicoccoides
TACAGGTAGAGCCGAGCGCATGGCTCGAGCCGATACGGCCGGCTCGCAACTACCCTCTCCCCTTCGCGCGAGAAAAAAAACACGACCTGCGCTGATCACGCGGCCCATTCCAACGTCGCCCCGCCCCGCCGATCGCCGCCCTTACCCGCCGATAGCCGCCTTTCCCCGCCGATCTAGACGTGATCACGCTGCCAATTCCAACGTCTCCCCGTTCGGCCGATCGCCGCCTTCTCCCCCTCTTCATCCGGGATCTGGCCGGCGCGGACAGATCTTGGAGTCGCCCGCCGTACGTGCAGTTCCCTCCGTGCAGGTCGTCACGGTGATGTGGCCTACGTGGACGCCGTCGCCGCCCGCAACTCCGTGATCAACCTCTCCGGGAACGTCCTCGCCGTCCGCAGCCACGCCAGACCGGCCGAAGTGCACGTGCATGCCATGTAAGCCGTCTAGTTCGTCAAAAAAATTGAATCTGTAAATAATTATGTGCAATCACTTGTTAGATAAGAATTTCTCATCTGTATGATCGTAGTACATTTAATTTGATTTAAAATTGATAGATCAATTTTTATTATAATATTTGCAGTGTTGGTTGAGAGATCATTTAATGGATAAAGAAACTGGATTTACGGATCTGTTTTTGGACACGAGTTGGGATGGTAGCGATAGTGTTGATCGTATGAATGGTAATGATAGTAAAGATGATGATGATGGCAGCGACAATGAATCCTGGTCGTCGTACGATAATTTACCTGAGGAGGATTTTGAAAAGAAGGAGGAGGGTGCTTGTAGTGAAAACGTAAGTGTCGTGTACATTCTTTTCGTCGGATGAAGAACCATATGGTACTTACACGTGCATATGATTTTTTTATGTGCAGGAGGATATTGACGTTCAGAACGAGGAAAATCATGGTGTTGAATCTTTCGGGGATAACATAAGCCAGGTTCGGTCCAAAATTTAAGATGTCATTGAATAATAAAAAATTGGTTATGACAACTTACACTTGCTTATGTGGAATATTGTAGGCTAACTTTGATGGTTGGAGTGGTGAAGATGGATATGAGCATGAGGATGGAGCTAATATGGACATTGAGGAAGCTGAAATCCAGCAACGTGTGCTGGAGACACAGTTGAAGGTTATGGGTATGACATTTGCATCACAATGGGAGGCTCACATGTTCTATAATAACTACGCCAAAGACCGTGGATTCAGTATCAGAAAAGATAAGGTGAAACGAGGAAAAGGACTTTCAACCACTGTTCGGTATAGGAGATACGTTTGCTCGAGGGCAGGAAAACATCTCAGTAAATTTTTAAACCCGGAGGGTCGTACACGCAGGCTAAGACCAGAGACTCGTTGCGAGTGTGGCGCACATTTAGTCGTGAAGTTGGACAAAGGACGTGGAGTTTGGTTCATGGCAGCTTTTATGGATGATCACAACCATTTGTTGGCTAGACCAGATGAGGTGGTATTTCTGCGGTCACATCGAGTGATGGGAGATCACCAAAGAGCTGAGATCTTGGCGATGGAAGGAGCTGGGATCAGAAAGCATATCATCGTTGACAACTTCATTAGCAGGTATGGCTCGTATGATAAGTGTGGGTTTCTGAGACGAGACGTGTACAACCTATGTTGCCGAGAAAAAATGAAGTTGATTGCGAAGGGTGATGCTAACACGGCAATCGGGATTATGAGGAGCAGAAAGGAGAAGGATCAAGAGTTTTTCTTTGAGTACGTGCTCGATAAGGAGGGTCGTCTGAAGAGCATGTTCTGGTGCGATGCACAGTCACGGCGGGACTATCAATTGTATGGAGATGTGACGGTGTTCGACGGCACGTATAAGATGAGCAGATATGGTATGCCGTTCATCCCCTTTGTTGGTGTAAACAATCACCGTTGCACCACAGTTTTTGGTTGTGCCATTGTGTCCGACGAGACCGAAGCGACGTATGTGTGACTGCTCCAGACATTCCTGAAGGCCAATTGTCAGAAAAAGCCAAGGTCAATCATCACAGATGGAGACGTTGCAATGATACGAGCTATTCGGTTGGTTTTGGTTGATGTGTTGCACCGTCTCTGCTCATGGCACGTGGAAAAAAACATGCAGAAGCACCTTAATTACAAACCGCTAAGTGAGTTCAGGGCACTCTTGTACTACTCCACCTCTCCAGCCAACTTTGAGGCGAGATGGCACGCTTTCGTCCGTAAATGGAAGATTGATAAAACAGAAGAGTGGCTGAGTAGGATGTACAGGAAGAGGAGTCTGTGGGCAGCATCATATCTGTCAGATGGTTTTTTTCTGGGTATGCGCAGTAATCAGAGGAGTGAAAGTCTTAATTCTTGTCTTCACCTGCACTTGGACGGCGGTATGACTATTGTTGACCTAGTTGTGCATTATGAGAATTGCATAGTCCGACTACGTGAGAACGAGGCGCATGATGACTGTGTTTCAAATCAGTCATTGGCACCATCAGTCCCAGAATATAAAGATATTGAGAAGCATGCCGCCGAAGTATTCACTCATTCCAATTTTTATATTCTTCAACAAGATCTGAAGAAGATGGGAGAGCTTGAGATTTTTGAGACGCTAGTGGGAGTTGACTGCCACACCTTCATCATGACATGGAGAAATAACCAGAAATTTCAGTTCAGCGTGAATTATCGAGCTGAAAACTCTGAGAATACGATAGACTGCAGTTGTGGACGAATGCTTCGGAAAGGATTGCCTTGCAAACACATTCTGTATGTGTTGGTTCATCTTAAAAAATCTAAAATACCTAAGTGTTGCATCCTTAAGAGGATGTCGAAAGTTGCGAGAGGTAGGCTGCCTGCACAGCGAAAGAGTGACTTGTTTGGCTGGGGTTGGACAGGGGCAGAGCAGCGTGCTCGCTATAGTCAACTTAGTATAACAGGAGCTGAAGCTTTTCATGTTGCTTCAAATGATCCATTCGTCTATGATGAGTTGATGCAGTGTCTGCAGAATATAATAGCGAAGAAAAAGGTCCCTGATGATAATGCTGTTGGTAGTACAAGAAATGTGCATGAGGATCCACGTCAGCCGGAACAACATGTTGATGTCATAGGTGATCCCGTGAAAGTTTCCACGAAGGGCGCCCCTAAACAGAGCAGGACAGGGCGGGCAAAGAAAGATCCAAACGTTACAAAGAATGGAAGACCAAAATCATTTTCTGAGAAAAAACCCGGTCCTCTTTGTGGCATTTGTAAGAAAGAGGGCCATAGACGGCAAACGTGCCCGGAGAATGAAAAGTAAGTTTTTCATTTTTTCAACTATTTTTTGGTTTTGTCTTCACAATTGTCTGATGAGTTGTTTACAATTTGTTATGTAGGAACCGGGCATAAAGATGAAGTACTCATAATCAGTTGAAGGCACTGGCAATTTCAATTTATTTGTTTAAGAATAAGAGACATGGCACTTTGAGTTTATTCTTTAAACCACCTTGTTCGATGAAAGTCATTAGCACTTTCAGTTTATTTGTTTAAGAATAATAGACATGGCACTTTGAGTTAATGTTTATGCCACCTTGTTCAATGTTATGAGACATGTGATTTATATTATTATGTGTGAAACATATTATATTTGTATGAATGTGTTACTGCTGTAATGACATAGTGAACTTATGAACATTTTTAAAATGTAATGTATGTGACAATTGTTTTGTAAAAAAAAAAGCCCCAGCCGTGGCCGGGCGCGCGCGCGGACAGTAAACTACTACGCCTTCTGGCGAGGCCTTTCGGCCGCCGAGCGGGGAGGCCACGGCGCACAGCAGGGCATCCAGTAATGTTCTGTAGCGAGCTTGTGAGAAGGCGAAGACGCGGGTATGTAAACCGGTCGGTGCGTCTCTCCGCGGGCGAGGTGGGACTAAACCTACTCGGCACAACGCGCCAGCGTCCGTATCCGCACACGAAGAGGATCGGCCCACGCGCCCGACGCGCGTCGTTTATGTGCCGACAGATCGCCATATTCCCCCTCGGGATCGTTGCATGTGTGTCGCTGGCTGGGGCGGGACGAGACGTGTGCCACCCGGCACGCGGCTGGTCGGTCGGCCGTCTGCTGGGCCAGCAGACCCGCCCCGTGGCGCACGGCCAATGGCGCCAGCCTGCACTAGCTGGACTGCGCGGGCCCGCCACTGGCTCGGCTGTCAGCCACCGCACGGGCTGGAATATCCGTCGGACCGATCGCCGCTGCTGCCACCAGAATCGACGTGGGAAATTGTGCAGCTTTTATCCACATCGCACCAACTCAGGACGGCGGGCATATTTTTTAATAAAATAATGACCGCCGCGAGTAGGAACAACAACAACAATACATGTAATATCGCAGAGGCAAACTGATACATTTTAGGAAAGAAAAAATATTACTTGCCCACACGCATTTAAATCTTTAGTGTCTCACGAAAGCAATAAATAAAACGTGAAAAATTGTCGAAATCTATCCCAGTGCCATGTCGCATTACAATCAATCAAAGTATCCAACAACGGTAGGGAAACCTTCTACGGGACTAAAACCCTACCGATGCTAATACCTACTCCTTCTCCATGATTTTAACAATTTTCATCTTCACTTTCTCTAATCTGTTGACCTCAGAAAAAATGATTTCCGCGACAATATGCGGCCTTGACTCATTAATCTCTTGCTGGTCAAATTCATGTGTCCAGCGATCTCCGTCCCAGTATTTTATGCACCACATCACAAAAAGTCCACAAGACACTCTGCAATAAACATGTGCGATCAGTTTAGGATATAGCATGCACTTTCTTGTATTCATTTAACTTACCCATCATGTTGTCTCGGCATTTTATACTCATTAATTGGCCACGATGAGACATCTGGAAATTTTTTTGATTCAAGAGTAGAGTTGGCCTCCATAATTTAATGTATGACTCAATAATTTTCTGAATGCGAGTGTGAAAATTATAGCGTACCAGGGTGGCAATCATATTGCGAATTTTTTGCTTGTTGCGCCTTTTGAATTTGAGTCAAGAACTTGAAACTCCTCCTTGACGGTGTGCATCACTATGGTTATCCAATGATTATCATTAACGTGCATAGGAAAATACGCCTATATAGTAATCAAATGATGTTAGTGCAATTAAATAATAATGACTAACAAAAACGAATAAATATGAAAGGAATACCTTGTCCCGTCTGAAATACTCATCCATTACTCTTTCGAGGACTTTTGCTTTCTTTGTAACATGTTCTGAATCTAAATCATTAATTGACTTAGTCTTTCCCCTAGCCCTACCCAACATAAATTTGGGGAACCACGTTGTTGATATGAAATAATCAGAGAAATCATGGTGTTGTAAGTGTTTGCAATATGCATTGATTATCTGCATACATAAACAAAAAATTTCTATCAACTTGTGAAGTACAAATGAGAGTTTTGTTAAAACTAAACTCATACTTACAGCACCATTCAACTATTTAAACGTCAGGACATCGTGAAGCATAGCTAGCGTGCATATGTCCCCATTTGGTGGCGGCATATCGACCACGGTTCGGTGTGCATGCTTCTTTGTCGATGCAAGAGTCTCAACAAAAACTCTGGCTGCATCTATGTGATCCGGAGTCATATTAAGGGAACTTGCCAGAATTGAATGTGGTGAGATGCAAACAGATCTAAAACAATGCAGCTACATTCGTTAAAAATAATAAAAAATTTACATAACGCGTGAATGAATTATAAAGTAGTACTTGACTTACTTTTTTTAACACGTTTGTTCCGGGTAATGAGAAGGTCGTACGGGGATAGACAATATTTCGACGGATTTCGTTTGCGTTTACCTTCATTGTCCTCACTGCCTTCACCATTACCTACGTTGCTCTTTGTCGGGAAACTCTCAGACATGTCTTCAGACTTTGTTGGTGACAAACCACCCATAGACTCACCAGAAATATCAGCATTCTGCGGGGTTCGGGACATAGAAGGAAAGTCTTTTGTACGTACAGTTGATGACGAACATGGAGACTTTCCATTATCCTCTATAATGAAAGGATCAGTAGTGTCACCTTTACCCGGTGTCGTCGCCGAAGCACCCGTGTGATCAACGGGCACGTAAGTATCATTGAAACCCGTGAAAGATGTTACTAGCTCCACGTCGATAGGTGAATCAATATCTGGCCAATATTTTGATGACTTGTACTTGCCATTCTCCATCCCAACTCCTTCACCTACATTATCAAATTGTCATTGGTGTCCCTCTTATTGGGTTTGTATAGCACACCTTCCGTGTTCAACTTTTTCATTACCATCTACAAACACAAATGAAACACGATAAGTACTTGAACAACTAAAACATGTTTAATATAACTTTTAAATTACCTGTGCACATCTTTCGGGTATATTGAGAACCTCCTTGTGAAGCAGCTTTATGTATGTCATCACACGGTCCATACTGTTAGTCGTGTTCGATGAAACCCCTGACGTGCTTGGCTTTTTACTCCTGCCACCACCTTTCCGTTTAGATTTCTTCATTTCTTCATCTGGGACAGTCCCTTCACGTACTACCTTAGCACGTCTGTACTCTTCGCTAACGCAGTTTTCAAGCTGTACAACAAAACAATAAATAAATAAAATAACAACTATAGTTAATTACTATGTGCAACCAATAAGAATTATACTTATTGACTTACATTGCCGGTGCCACGCCCGTGCATGTTGTCATAGTCGTCTCTCTTTTTCCCTTCCGTTTCTGGCCAGTTAACCATTAGTGGGTATTCACGAGACAAAGGATCAAATGTATCCACATCAATTGGCTCAACTTTTTCCCAGTATATATTCTGCATGATAGTAAACACAACTAGTCAGACACATAGATCACATGAAAATTATATGTACATACAACTATTACGAAATGGCTTGTACCTGAAGAAGAGCCAAGTTCCCGATAGGCCACTTGAATTTTTCAAGATCTTCGATCGATTTTTTAATAGCATCCATGCACACCTCCAACGTGAAATTGTTCCAATTGTATGACTTGATAGCGTTCACGTCCTCCACCATTTTGTAATAACGATAAGGAACAAACTTGGTGGATTGTGGTGCTAAGACTGTACCCATAAGAACCAGTATGACCCTTCTCACAAAATCATCATCATATGACTGAGTATCAATAATATTTTTTATCAACTCATCGATGAGGATTAGGCCTGTTCTTTTGTCTAGAAACCGATTTGGAACAATTTTTTTGGCATCTAGTTGTACTGTTGCTATCATGCTACTGACATCATCACCCTCGTTACGTAGCCCAAATATGTCGTAAACATCTTCATTAAGCACACTGATGCCGTCAGTATTTGGCCGAATAATAAATCGCTTTCTAGTACTGTCATATGTTGTAATCATAAATTTCAATAAATTTTTCCTCATTTTCACGGAAGGAATTCTTAACATACAGTCCAAATTTGTGCCACGTAGCATTATGCGCTGTCTGGGTGTGAATTTGCCCACCAATTTGCACCACTTCTCAACCGAGCAGTACACATCTCATAATTCTTGCATTATAAATAAGATGCCAGTTAGCTAACTAGTTACGAGATTCAAAAAAGATTACGTACAGTTCAATACCATACCTTCCGGCGTCTCGACGAGCACCGGCAGCCACCGTTGCCAAACCCCACCCGGTGTGGGTTAGTCGTGGCAGCCGCGCGCCCTCTGCCCACACGAGCGCGCTGGCCGACGGCCCGTCCTAGGGTTTAGGGTGCCGGCGAATTTGTCGAGACGGCACGGCCGGGCCTGAGATCCAAGTCGCGCGCGCAGATGACGGATTGTATGGCCGCCGTCAGGCCGGCGGGGAAGGGAGTTTGGACGGCCACGTCGTTGCGACCGTCAGATCGGGGACGGGTGAGAACGTGCGTGGAGGCGGCGGGGCTAGGCGGTCCTGGGGCGAGGTAATGGCGGCTTAGTTTCCATGCCATGCACGCACGTACGGCGTCATAGATGTGGTCACGCCATAGTGGGCCACTTGGCCCGTCCCGTAAAACTACCGCCGGCTGGCCCACGGTGCATTTATTAAAAACATGCATTGTAGTTTAATACCACATCGCTAAGCCGGCGCGCCGTTGAATCCTTTATATAATTTTCTGTCGGTCAATGAACAAACATCTCAGTTTGTGGGACTCTATTTGGAGGATATGCAGGATCGATGTGAGTCTTCACCTGCTCAGAGCTTGTGAAGGTTCACATTGATCATGCATATTCTTCAAAAAGAGAGCCATTATCTTCGATGTTTTTTAACGTCAGAAATTATTAATGCATTTTCTTAATGCAACAATTTTAACATCAGCCGGTGGATCCCAAACTTTTTGGACACGCACCCATCGCCAGGTCCATCATGCGTGCAAGTTTTCATAATTTTCCGGCACCGTATGAATTTCCTATGGTTTTCTTCGTGAAACGCACCGAAAACACTAACCGGGCGTGACGCAACGTGCGTATGGTGTCGGAATTCGTTCAACTCTTGCGTGGGGCCCTAAGATGGGCATGCCCACTGCCTCCCAAAATTGGGTCACGTTTCGTGCATGCCACCTTGTACCACCAACACAACCAGCACTGATCTGATATGGCCGATGTCATCCCTGTACTGCGTTCTCTTTTCTGACTCAGCCGGTGGACCCC
>NC_041382.1:776859048-776860117 GCF_002162155.2 Triticum dicoccoides
CCATCAAGCGTGCAAGTTTTCATAATTTTCCGGCACCGTATGAATTTTCTATGGTTTTCTTCGTGAAACGCACCGAAAACATTGACCGGGCCTGACACAACGTGCGTATGGTGTCGGAATTCGTTCAACTCTTGCGTGGGGCCCTAAGATGGGCATGCCCACTGCCTCCCAAAATTTGGTCACGTTTCGTGCATGCCACCTCGTACCACCAACACACCCGGCACTGATCTGATATGGCCGATGTCAGCCCCGTACTGCGTTCTCTTTTCTGACTCAGCCGGTGGACCCCAAATTTTTTGGACACGCACCCATCACCAGGTCCATCATGCGTGCAAGTTTTCATAATTTTTTCTGTGAATTCAATTCTATATTAAGTAGTGTTTTAATATAATTACATAATAAATTATATTTTAAGTATTGTTTTTAACATAACTACTAAATAAATTCTGAATCAAGTACTGTTTTTAAAAAAGGGTATTTTCCAAATTATTATTACTTCTAAATTATAACAAAAACCTCTTTACTATTATGAAAACTACTTTAGCCATTAATGCAAAACACATAAAAAACTAATGAACATTACATAAATTATTGAACATTTATACAATATGTAGGACTTTTCATTATTATTTATACAATACAACATTTATAAAAAAATTACTATTATTTTTAAAACAATAAACACATAACAAAAAAAATGACACTGCGCGTTGGATGGCCGAGTGACTGTGCGCGACGGCGCGCGTGGGCCAGCCCATTGAGTGCGCGCGCGGTGCGGGGGCAGGGTCGGCGGGGGTGACGACTAAAGTTTAGTCCCACCTCGCCCGCCGAACGACGCCGCGACCGACTTATATACCAACCTCCCACGACCGTTTCGAACTCCTCTCATTCCCGCCCTGTCCCGCCACTGCCCCGTTGGCCTGTGCTGTAGGCCGTAGCTGGGCCGAAAGGCCGGCCCTTTTGCCACCCGGCTTGATCGGGCCGGACCGATTAAGCGCAGTTACGGCATGCAAGCACAGGTGGGCTTTTTTTGCATCACAATTTTATTGTCTTCTATGAGTCACGGCGC
>NC_041382.1:776860250-776878684 GCF_002162155.2 Triticum dicoccoides
ACCGAGGGACGCCACAACCGGCTTATATACCCGCGTTCGTGCACATTGCTATATGAGACAGTTAGTAATAATTTGGTTTGACTTTGCACTGCTAGCGGCGGCACTGCCGCACTGCCCGGTCAGTGTAAGCTCATTACACTGACCGGGTAGTGCGGCCGTGTACTGCTAGCAGTGTAAACTCAAATCATATCATTACTATCTGTCTTATTTTTTATTATTTGCCACACTATGCAAATTTCATGAGTACTATCTACAATATTTTTTTGACATCCTTCAAATGAACACAAAATTATTAGTTATAGCAATAAACTTATTAATTTATTTTTGACATCCTTGAAATGAACTCAAATTTTTTTATAGTGTTCCACAATCATCACTAGGATGCATGCCAAGTTTTCTATATTTTTTATCGCTTTATGAATTTTCTATAATTTTTTCGATGAAAACAACACATAGCACACCCCGGACATGACACCACATGTTTTTGGTGTTCAAATACGTTCAATTCTTAGATTCAATGTCAAGGTGACCATACCAACTCACTTGCAAAAGTTGAGGTCATTCCGAATATGTCAAAAAATTGACCTCCTTCTCCGGCACCGTATGAATTTCCTATGGTTTTCTTCGTGAAACGCACCAAAAACACTGACCGGGCGTGACGCAACGTGCGTATGGTGTCCAAATTCGTTCAACTCTTGCGTGGGGCCCTAAGATGGGCATGCCCACTGCCTCTCAAAATTGGGTCACGTTTCGTGCATGCCACCTCGTACCAGCAATGCAACCGGCACTGATCGGATATGAACTCATAAAAAATTGAAACACAACTAGTAATTTTTACCTATAAATTGTAATAAAAAACTCATTATTCTTACTTATAAATTATAACAAAAAACTTATTATTATTATGAAAAAACAATTAGTCATTAATGCAATACACATTACAGTATTAAACTTTGCACATATTTTAAGTATTTTTAGACATTAATTGACATTACATAAATATTAAAAATGTAATTACTAATTTACACAAATAACTGAACATAATATTCATTATAAAAGTACTCATTATCAATTAATTATCAAAAAACTCAGTATTGTTTTAGTAATTAATTATAAAGAACTTATTTTTTTTTTCCTATAAAGTATAATAAAGAACTCATTATTATTATAATAAATCTAGTTAACGAATGACATAAATAACTAAAAAAACTTAATACTATTTCAAAAAACAAAAGTGTTGACTGTGCGCGACGGACCAGTGACTATGCGCGACGCCGCGCGTGGGCTGTGCGTGACACTGTGGGCGCGGTGCGAGGGGGGGGGGGCAGGGTCGGCGGGGGTGAGGACTAAAGTTTAGTCCCACCTTGCCCGCCGAGGGACGCCGCGACCGCCTTAAATACCTGCCTCCCACAGCACTTTCGAACTCCTCTGATTCCCGCCTCGTCCCGCCACTGCCCCGTTTGCCTGTGTTGTCGGCCGTGGCTGGGCCGAAAGGCCGGCCCTTTCGCCGCCCGGCTTGATCGGGCCGGACCGATTAAGCGCAGTTGTTGCCTGCGAGCACATGCCGGGCATTTTTTTTGGCTTTAAGAATTTATTTCTAATTTTTTGGTGATAACACCACATACCACACCCCGGACGTGACGCAATATGTTTTTGGTGTGCATGCATGATAAGTTCTCCAGAGACCGTTCGACTATGAGTGAAGGCCCCATGCATGCGTTTTGTGACTGATTTTTCTCGTAACGTTGAAATGCATGTTTCCGTTTATTTTTTGAAGTTGCACGACTAACATCAAATTAAACATACGGTTTTTTTCTTCAGATAAGCCACTCCGAGTTCATTCATAATTCAAACTACCTTACATAACACTAAACATAACCGATCACTGCTCTTACATAACTTAGACCGAAATTTAAATAAAAACCCTAAAACTAGACTACTCGTCGTCGCTGGCGCCGGTGAGGTCGACGACCGGCGCCATACCGCCGGCCTCTCCTTCGCCGCCATCGTCACCACTGTCGTCGTCGTCGTCGCTGAAATCCCACCAGTTGTCTTCCCGCGCCTGCTGCTCCTGCACCGCCGCTATGGCCGCCTGCCTCTCTCGTTCCTCACGAGTGGCCGCCGCCGCCTCCTCTGCCGACTGGGCCAGCACCGCAAGTAGCCCCGGCGTGTCGTCGGGGTCTCCGTCTTGAGCGAGGGCGGCCTGCGCCGGCGGGATCTCGACCAGCGCCGGGTCAGGGGGCGCCTGCTGTGCCGGGGCAGTGGGAGCAACTGGAGATGGGCCGTGGCGGCGGCGACCACGGGAAGTGCCGGCCTCGCCGGTAATGTCCCCGACGGTGCGGCCGGCCGCCGCGTCCCTGAACGCGCCGAGGACGATGTCGAAGTTCTTCCCGCGCCAGAACCTGCGCCGGGCCCTCCGGTTGTACCGGCCGCCAGGGAACGCGTGGAGCTGCTGCCTCATCGGCGGCGGTCCCATGGTGGGGATGCCATCCACCCCGATCCGCCATGGCCGCGGCACTTTGGCTGCCGGCGGCACCATCACGCCGTACCGGGCCAGATCCTCCGTGTCGCTGATGGTGAGGCTCAGCGGCCAAACGCCGGTCGGCCACGCGCCCTCGTCGGAGTCGCTGGAAGACATTGCCGGCGAGGAGAGGGAGATGGGCGGGCGAGGAGAGGAAGAGAGATGGGCGGGGCGAGGGAGATGGCACGGCCTGGCCAGGGCTGGCGCGGCCTTTTATAGACGGCGGGGGAGGGAGGTGGGCGGGCGAGCCGTAGGTGGCGCGCGCCCCGAGGGAGAGGCGGGCGGCTGGCGGCACGCGCGACAGCGGCAGCGTGTGAATACGAGGCAGCGGCGGCGTGTGAAGGCGCGGCGCGGCAGGCGAGGCATCAGTGGCGTCTGGGTGCGGCAGCGGTGCCGTTTGAAGGCGCGGGGATGGCACGCGGGGCAATCGAGGCGTTGGTGGCCTCTGAAGGCGGGCGGGCGGTCGCCGCAGCGGCGGCAGCCGACCGGTCGCGTCAACTGCCAGCCCGAGGCGGAAGGCGGCCGGTCGCCGCACGCGCGGCAATGGAGGGCACGGACTACGAGGGCAGAAGGCTGGCGGCAGGAGATCGGCCGCGAGCAGTTGGCGCCGCAATTAGTGCGCAGTTAACTGCACGACCGCGCCACGACCACCTGTACGCCCCCACCGACACGCCCTGCATCTGACATTGTGGGCCCATGGATGCTACCGGCTCGGCTCGGCTCGCGTCCTCACGGCTGCCAAGCGGCTCGGCTCATGCGGCAGCCCCGTATACACAGGCGCGCGGGGGGTATCGTCGTGGACGCGCGGGGGAATTTTTTTTACATATGACGATCATGCCCCTGACAGCGAAGGGGTATGGGCAGATCTCAGCTCTTGATGTATTTAAGGAGGGTGTACCGAAGCAGAAGTGTTTTTGGGCATGGCATCCAGACAAGAGAGGAATTTTCACTGTCAGCTCAGCTTACAAACTTATGATCAAGACCAAGTTTCAACGGGAAAGTCAGCTGGATGGACGAGGAGGATCGTCAGATACTAGCAGAGAAGAGAGTGCCTGGTCCTCCCTTTGGAAAATGAAGGTGCCATCAAAGGTAAAAATATTTCCGTGGAGGCTTGCGAAGCACTCGCTGCCAACCACTGATGTACTGAAAAGGAGAAACATGTCAGTGTGGCAAATGCATGCCCACTGTGTGGTACAGAGGACTCGTGGAGGCATGCTCTTATTGGATGCACAATGGCTCGCTGCACATGGGCTCTCTCAGATGAGGATTTGGTGGAAATAATGACGGACAATCGACAACCATCTGCAAAAAACTGGATCTTTGATTTGCATGAGGAGCTGAGTCATGGTCAGTTCACAAAAATGATTGTCACCATGTGGGCGATATGGTACGCGAGAAGGAAGGCGGTGCACGAATCAATCTTCCAAAGCCCACAACAAACAAACGCCTTTGTTCTTTCTTACTTGCATGATCTGTCTGCGTGCGAGCCAGCAGCATCTGCAAGACAAGGCGAGAGTGAGCATGGAAATAGGGTGCAGCGATGGCTACCTCCTCCGGTGAACAAGGCTAAGATAAACGCTGACGGAGCAGTCAGCCAAGATGGCCAGCGAGGAGCAGCAGCGGTGATTTGCCGCGATCAACAGGGAAAGTACCTGGGTGCCTCAGCCCTGATTGTTCAGGCGAACGATCCAGTTCTACTGGAAACTTATGCGGCGAGGGAGGCTCTTGCGCTTGCTGCTGATCTCAACCTAGAGCATCTACATATTGCATCCAATTGTCAGGTTGTGATCAGCGAGATTCAGCAAAGAAGAGGAGGGAAGAATGCGGCAATCATCAGAGAAATCACAAATACGGCGACTGAATTCCAGTCATGTACCTTCATTTATGAAAGTAGGACTTATAATTTTGAGGCTCACAGTATAGCCAAGTTTGCTTGTAATCTAGCATTAGGACGTCATTTATGGTTGGGTTCCCCCCGACCAAGTTCTTGTACCTTTAAACGCTGCTGTTAATCAATAAAGGTTACGAGAATTCTCAAAAAAAAAAAAGCTAGCGTTCAAACAGAATTACTGGGTGTTAAAAAAAACTGAATTACTGCATGTACGTAAGGTAGCTATGCACGCAAATCGCTCTGCTCAAACGGAATTAGCGCATGACGTAGATAGTCCAGGATTCTAGGGGAATGGAGATAGTTCTTTCCTTCTGGTCGTCTTTTTTAACACAAGATCTTTACAATCCCCAATTCCCTATTTTGCTATTCCAAGTTCCAACAGGCCTATCACTCCGATCTCGCGAATTCATGAATCACGAGCGAGGCCGATGTAGATGAATCCCTCTCCGGCATGTCGCCGCTGAACGCACACACGCTCGGGTGGCTAGACTATAACTTCGAGCGCCCACCATGAGAGGCTCCCCTCGCCTAGCGCCGGATCACCGACCGACTGACGCCAATCCAAGGTATACCATATTACAATTATGAAATTCAACAACTTTGAGCTGTACAAAATCGTCTTCGTCCTAACAAATTCAACCGCATCTATTACAAATAATTTAAGTAGATCAATTTTTTTCAAGCAAAGGGGCCACACGAGCCCCATTTTCATTAAGAAAATGGGGTTTGGGATTAATTCGATCAATGAGATTGGCTTTTAGTTTATAGTAGCAGGGTATATATTCTAAACCCAAATGATGCTTAGATTTGATTGAAATATTCCTATACGAATCATTGCAGGACTTCTTCTACATTTTATCTTCATTTGAGTTTAGTACTCTTATGGATTGTATTATGTGATCGCATGCGCATTCGCTCACATCATTGCAAATTCAAGATCTTTGGATTCCTATGAAATTAATAAAGTTATGATATGTACCATATATTTTCTAATTTTGTCTTTGTGCCTTTTAGGATCCATCCTTCCAAAAAAGACTATATTTTTGAAAATCAATCACGAGTTAAACACGAAGAGGTGATCGTATAGTTACATGCGTGCAAATCATGCACCTCCTACTAGTATTAAGGGCCCCTAAATTTTAGTTCCGCCCCGGCCCCCAAAATCTTGGGACCGGGCCTGTTGAAGAACATCGTTGTCTTTGTGGTGTTAAGAGATGGTTGATGGGGATATGATTGTTATAGTAGTTTGTCGATCGCTTCATGGGCCTTTTTCTTTTATACTTGCTTGGGCACAGATTTGGTCTTGTACGACTTTGCTATTTGTCGGTGTTTTTCTGTGCATGTGTTGGAGTTGGCTGCATGCTAGATAGGCAGAGGTCGGGTGTGTGCTCTTTGTGTTTGTATTCTCTTAATGCTTCATTCCGGGTTAATAAAATTTACCATTTGTCTAAGAAAATGTATCATCTGATACACTATGCACTTCCAATATTAAAGCCCTCCCATTTAATTTAACTGAAGTATTCAATTTTAGATTTGGTTCATGATTTTAATTGGGTCAATGGTTTCTTAAAGAGATCCCTCAGTTAAGGTATTTAATTTTGGATTTAATTCATGATTTTAACTGGTCAATGATTTCTCAAATTAACCGGCATCAACCAGTCTAGAAAACACATCAGTCCCACGCATCCACTCATCACCTAGAAAAAGAGGTGCATTATGTGACACTGTAGTACCAATATAATACATGCGCCCACTAGTACAAGAAAATTTACACATAAATACGAGTTTATTGGCATACACAGAATCACACTGCCAAAAAAGCTCATCAAAGCACCATATTAAAAAAGGAAAAACGTACACCAACTTCCTCACGCACCAACCCAAATAACAAAGAAAAATCATAATATCCAAACAAAACGAACAACGTGGCGAAGCGTGCCTGACCCTTCTAGTGCATGCCAATCGAAAAGAAAAAATAAAGATATTAAACTTTGCAATTTCGGCCTAGCGTATCCAAGCCCAAACCCCAACTAAATTGAGGGTCATCAATTGTAGTCCTGAAATCCTGAAAGTGATTTTTCCGTAGATTTTAACAAAGGTTCATCACGCATTTGAAAAATGTTCATGCAGTGTAAAAAATGACTATGTTTATAGAAAAAGTTCGTGACCGACTTGGCATTGGCTACAATGATTACCTTCATCAAGCCACGAAAGGGCGATAAAGACATCGCCTACCCGTGGGAGCTATTTCTCTCGCGTTATGGGCTGTCTTGCTTTGAGTTCAATCGGGGGTGATTTTCTTGGCTTGCTTTTTTATGTGTATTTTTGTGTTGTTTTTATCAGTTTTTCTTGCTTTTTTTGGCTTTCTGCATTTCTCTAGCATTTTTCCTACGTTTTCTCTTTTTTCGTTTTTCTTTGATTCTCTGCGTCTGATTTCATAGTTTCATTCTTTTCACTTTACTGGTTTTCTTTCAAAAAAAAAATTACGCGTTTTTCAGCCCATGTCTACTTTTTCGGTATACAATATTGTTTTTATACACACATAACATTTTTTGATACACGTTAAAATTTTTTCAAAAACATGGTGTACATTTTTCCAAATACTTGTTTTGGAACATTTTTTTGAATACACACTAAACATTTTCCAAATATATATTTAACATTTGTAATGGCATGATTTTTTTAATCTACACGCATTTATTGACATTGTACAATTATTTTTTTAAATGTCACATACAGTTTTTAATGAGATGAAACATTTGTTTTTGAATTACAATTTTTTTACATTGCACAACATTATTGTAGAATGTCATATACATTTTCCAATATGCGTGAACATTTTTAAATGTGACGCACATTTGCTTGAATGCTATTAAGATATTTTACTGTTACACTAACACTTTTACTGCATTGCTATAAAAGTTTCTAACTTAAGGTACATATTTTTACTTTTTTAATTAAATTAAGTCCTTTGGATTACATGCATTTAGAATATTAACAAAAAAATAGGTGCGTACATGCTGTCCATGTGTACGCTAGTGCTTATGGGCTGGTCCATTTAGGACCGTTCTGAGGTGAAGGAGCGCTCTGTCTTGCAATAAGCCAGACACAGCAGCGCCCTTGCACCCCCTCCCCTCGCTACTTGAATTTGGGCCATCGCATATAGCGCAGGTCCCTCTTCCGGCTTAGGGAAGGTTCTAGAACGTTTCCAGATCATTTATATGTTTTTTATTCATTATTTTATTTCTTTTTTCTTTGTCGTTTTTATTTTATTTTATATTTCAATTTTCATTTCCTGTTTCCTTTTCTACTTTTTATTTTCTTTCTTTATTTTGCAAACATTTTTCAAATTCATGATTTTTTTAACTCAAGGAAAGTTTTTGAATTTGTGAACATATTTTAAAATTGAAACATTTATTTAAACTGGGAAGTTTTTTCCAAATTCATGAACAGTTTTTGAAATCATGAATATGTGTGAAGTCTGGAACACTTTTTTAATCCATGAGCCCTTTACCAGTCATGAATATTTTCAAAACCGTGAACATTTTTCGGAATCACAATTTTTTTATAAATTCGTGACAATGTTTCGAAACTCATAAATACTTTTTGAATTTGTGAGTAATTTTTAAAATATGGGAACATTTTTTGAATTCACAAGCAATTTTCAAGTTTGAGAACATCATTTTCTGAAATCTCTCACATTATTTGGATTCAAGAACATTTTGAAAATTCTTGAAGATTTTTCCAAGCAAATAAAGGGCAGTTAATGACCCTCCTTAAAATCTGCTCGCATGTTGCGGAGAACAACTAGCTGGCCGGCTTTTGTCGTCACCCATTAACTTGTTTTTTTCGGAAGGTAAAAAAGAGCTGTATACTCTATTTGTAATACACGATGAATAGCCAATGTGCGATCGAAAGTGCTCATGTGAGCCCGGGCTGCAGTGATCCCGGAATCAGTGCCGACAATTCACCTCGTGATAAGTGCACATGCAGGCATTCGCACAGGTACATTAATTCAGCTATATTCTTTTTTATGTGCTATGGCCCACAACTCAGTTGACGCCCTGGTATTTCCGTCAGTTACCATCAACATGGATCAGATGGAGATGGATGAGGTGGGCCGGTAATATGTAGATTCTGGACTAACGTCCACCGGCAAGCCCATTTCAGAGATGGCCGTCGAGTTAGCAGACGCTGGATCGTGATCCGCATGGCCCTCCTCTGCAGTTGGATCCCACCATTCAGTTTGTTCGCTACCTCTGCGTCGCTACCATTACCTTCACTCATATCCTGAACACCACACAAACTATTAACACGCAGGCCAAAATGGTTTTGTAATGGTCAGTCACCATGTGCTCACATAATCCGACAGTGAAGAAAGCACCGAGTGTGCACTCCCTGCCGGTTTAGGATCTGCTCGTTGATTGACTGACGCCTCCGAAGATGCAGCAGCCTGCAGTGTTCACCACATCAGTCTACGCGTATTTACAGTTAGCGAATGGATAATCACTGGACTGGCAATGCATACCTGAATCGAGAAGTCGCTCCCATGTCTGTATTCTTCAGACTTGCTCACTGCAGATGCACCGTGTGAGAACGAAGCTCAACCCATCCCACACACCCTCTGATGCCACTGATTGAAGCCACGCAGATGCATCTGCTGCATGTACTTGACACGTGGTAATTCAAATAAAAAAGATCATGCAGAATCTTAAATTTGGGCATGAAATCCCTCTGAACATTGCAACCCTGTAGTATCAATACACTCACACTGAACAAGTCTAATTTATGAATACTAGAGTCATTACCAACTATGCCATAGAATCCATTAAACATTATAAACTGTCAAAGCAAGGTCTGATGGAAAGCAAAATATTTTATAAGCACATGTCCAACAAACAAGCTACAAATTCTAATTATACAAATAGACCACAAGTTCATGGCATTCCCTGGTCACATAGTTCACACATTTACGTCCGTCTCAGCTCACCCGCCTTATGACAATTGTTTCGACGGCGGCTTTTAACGCCACAATTCTTGCATCTTGCCAGCTTTCGTGGTTGTTTCGGTACATCACCATGATCAGGACAAGTTGTTCTCTTGTGGCCTTGTCGCCGACAAATGCTGCAGAATCTGGTCCGTTTACTCAACCCTCCGTCTGGTGCCTTATCCATACTTATGGTAGGCCTCCCTATCTGCTTGCGCTTAGCTGGAGGTAATAAAACCTGCAAGCATATTTCCCAATTTATGTGTTGAATTGTTGCCGCCGTTCTCCATATCAACATGTCCACCTACTGTTGCAGCCAACACAACGCCTTCTGACTGAACCTGATTCAGAACATCTCCATTCTCAGCCAACCTGTCCTCCAGTCCTAGGCCGTCCCTCATTTCTGTGTATGGTTTCATTTCAACCTCACAATGCTTGAACAGTTTTATCATGTGCTCATATGCTTCTACACTACTGTCTCGGTGTCTCCCATCCGCACAAGCTCCATTGCGTGCATATACATATTGAAATGCCTGAAACTAAACGGGTTCTCCTGAGCACGGCTGCCGTTGGTACTGAGTTAGGTGCGGCAGGGGGATATCATGTGAATCCTGGGTCCATCTCTTAACTATATGCATGTACTTCCTCACGAACTATGCATCGGGCATCCAGGAGGCACATAATTCTTCAACATGTGGTTCGCACTTTCACTCCGCTATGTACTCGTCATTTTAGCACAGAATACACTTTGAAATAAGGCTTCGCCCACTTGTGTTGGATCTCATACAATTACTTCATGTAAGTGTAGTTCTTCAGGTTGTACTTCTCCACAAGATACTTCCAGGCTTCTTCAAATTCATCTATGGTCACCATGTGATTAATAACCTTATGAAATTCAGGAAGGGAGTCACTCTTCTTTAGTACAAAGGACCCAAGGACTCTTTTGCATTCTTCCGCACGTGTCGTTTGCACCATCTGTGAGTTGTGTCTGGCATCAAATTTTTTATTGCTACTACCATTGCTCGATTTTGATATGAAAATCAAACACATCATTTCAGTGTCAGGTCTGTAATGATCTACAGGAGGAAGTTTTAATATGATTCACATAGCAATTCAGATCATGATACCTGTTTGTGGAGCAGTACCGCCCATTATCCTGATAAATTATGCGAAAACCCACTCAAATGTTTCAACCTTCTCATCACGAACCAGCACACCAGCTAGTATAATGCTCTGAAAATGGTTGTTAACAGCCATAAAAAGACCAAACCGCATGTCATATAGATTGGCCCTGTAGGTTGTATCAAATGTTACTACATCTCGGAAGAAGTTGTACTGCAATTTGCTGCTGCCAGTTGCCCACATTACAGTGTTCATCCTTCCTTCTTTGTCCGCCTGAACTCGACATGTGAACTGTGGATCCTTTGAGCATAGTTCCTGGAAGCAATTATGATGTACACCTTTGCTTTTGCTTTCCTGGCGTCATCTTATGCTTGCTCACGACTAATTTTGCCACACAGACTACGCAATGCTCTTTTCGTGAACTGGTACATTTTCCATCCTGCCAAAGAAGCTCCCAGTTATGCTGTACACCTTTGCAAGGTTAACTGTTCTGCCACAATTGCTTAACTAGATCCCTGCGGTACATGTTGATATGCTTGTGCGATGGCCAGTGTATTGTGTGTCCATAGGAGGGGGACAACAAATGGTTGTGCTCATCACGATGCTCCGCTATGTACCACCCATTGTCCTTCGAACGCAGCAATCTTGTAAGGGCAGGGCACTCACACCGACAAGTGTGTGTATTTTCAACTATTGGTTTCCCCTGAAAATAGTTTGATCAGCATGATTTCAGTTATTCATGGCAAAAACGATAAATGCCCAAATCAGAAACTTTGAAAAATGAACACAAAAAATTCATACCGTGCAGCCACATACTATCTCTTGCATGCATTGTCCGGTATACGTTCAGCCTGCTCTTCCCATATCCGATTCCGAACCGCCTCTGCCTAGTGCGGCAGCCCCAATTCAGACCTTGCATTGTCGAGAAAGTATGCCAGAAATTTTCAGTTCATTCGTATAGTTCAGTACGCCCTGAAACTACATTCACTAGTAATTTTGTAAATACATATTGTGCAGACTTAGTTATCTTTACCCAAGTGGATATACACTTTGTTGTTTAGACACTAGTATCTATAACAGTATGTCTCCTAATGATGCCACATATAACTTTTCAGTTAATTTGTACCAACAACATATTCAGATTTTTACTACAGTATATATGACTTACTGTCAATATATCCTGCGTGGTCAGCACAATGCTTAATGACAGACAAACCTAGTTCCCACCACTAATCTTCGTACCTTTGCGTCCATCCAGATGTTTTTTGGTCAACTTGCTGGATGGAGTGCTCTGAAGCTTGAGGTTTGTCTGCACTGCCTGCCCCTGGATCAGCGCCCTCGGCACAAATCTGGCCATCAGCACTCGACACCGTCCTGGCCGGCAACTCTACGACCGGCGGCGTCCTCACGGTGCCTCTCCATGATCAGGTTGTTCCCGTTCACCTCTTCTAGCAAATTCCTGCTGCTTCCAAAGATAGGAGGCAGCCAAATCAGATCTCTGACAAGTCTTCTATAACAAAATGGTGTCCAATGAGCAGCAGCAGCAAGCAGACCCATACCTGCATCAAGAATTCCATGCTTCCCTCAGCGGGTCGTCGCCTTGTTGCACCAGATTTCTCCATGGGGTCACCGCTCTCGGCAATGGAGGAAGCGAGGTCTGGAGGTAGGAGGTAGATGCTGCCAACGACCAACCCCTCTAGCGCATTAACTCCGGTCACTACCGCCGTTACCGGCCAGCGCCGGATCTGATCCACGGATCAGGACGCCGGCGACATGTCGAGCCACGGCTCTGCCTCGTTCCGTCCATGGCGTGCAAACGTCCGTGTAACCAGGGACCCGCAAGGCAGGTGCGTATACAGTTGTATATCTGGATTAATCTGTCCCACATGGCCCCTCGACCTGATGCTACATTGAATTATCCAAATCGCAATGCAATACCTGACGTACGAGATTCCGAGCTCCTGTGAGCTCGTGATCACATACTCCACGTCCGCGTGCGATGGCATATTGCCGACCAAAATATATCCAAAAAGTAATAAACATAGTCACTTGCTATAATTAATATTTGCACATATGAATTAATTAGTTAATTGTATAATACAAAAATGTTTAAGTTTTTTTAAAAATATTTTATGTAAAACATGTTTATGTAATCTATTTTTTAGCATTAATTGTTTTATGTAGATCAAAAGTCCACATATTTAAAATAGATCTGAAAGTGTTCATGCTCTTTTAAAAAATATTCATATTTTAGAAAATATTATATGTATATATTTGTATTTTTAGAACATGTTTTTGTACGTCGAAATTGGTTCTTAGATAAAAAGGACAAATAGGCAAAAAGGAAAAAAGGGGTAGAACGGAAATAAAATAAGGGAAAATAGAAAAACAATTTTTTTTGAAATGAACATAAAACTAACCAATACGAATACGGGACCTGTAAAACTGGGGAGGAAACGAAGCTGAGAAGAACAAACGAAAAAACAATGTGGTGCCCCGCGTTACTAGCTCACAATCAGCCGAAGTCGGACCACACGAGAGTAAGCACTCACTAGCTCACAATAAGCGAGGTATAATGTTTGCGGTGTAGAGCATGTCTATATCAAATGTTATTGCTTCAGCCTGCCATGCCAAACATAATCACACAATGTCGTTCGGCTCACTGTAGTCACTCATGTTGAGTATAATGTTTATTAGGAAAGATGAGATAGAATAGAATTTGTTCTGGCTTGTCTTGTATTCTAAGTAGATCATTGTATTTTTATATATATGCCCACGAGGCTTAAGCAATACAATTAAATCATTGATGAACCATCATGTATTACCTTCATGAAGAACTCCGGTAACAAAAGGATAACGAGAAAAAAAAAAGAAGTTGAAAAAAAACACAAGGTGAAGCCTTGCGATGATTTAGATGGATCTCTGTGATAATTAGAGCTTGGAACTTCAGGAAAGAAAAAATAAAGCATCTCGAACTGAGAATATGATATGATGAACCACTCCAAAAAAAGGAATTAATCACTTGGATGGAACAAGAATAAGAATTATGTTATGCGTATCCTCCACCAATTAAATTGATGACAATTAATGAATTTGGCATACTACTTATTCTCGTAGAAAGGATTAAAAGAGATATAGCGCCAACTTGGAAAGGTCTTCAACGAACCACCGGTAGGATTGGAACAATGAATAAATTGATATGATAACGAAGGAAAATAAATCTTGAATGAACCACCATAACAATTGAAAACGAACGAAGTAAAGGGGTGAATCACCGGTAAGAATTAGCAAATGAACGAAGATGCTTGCTAGGATTTAGATACATGAGAACGAAGAGATCAAGAACTGATTAGAGGATATATGATTGATTCACCGGCAAGATAGGAGAATGATAACTGACAGCTGAGAATGAATAAACCTGAATTGATGGACTCCGGATAACAAACTGAGAAAGCTCTTGAATTACTCCGGATAGGTGAAAAGAATACTCGCGATCAAAACAATTACGAGAGGATGGCAACAAGCTAGAATCACGAGTCTCTGAGAGAACCAATAAGATATGGAGGAAAAACTCTTCTTCGGTATTCAAATGTTGAGAATGACGACGAGAAACACCACTAAGAATTATTTAGACACTCCGGAAGAATCAAAACGAAGAGGTTGAGCCAACGATGAAAAGAATTTGAAAGATCTTGGAGAAAAACATTTGACTGATGACAATTCATTCTTACGTCAAACTTCGAAAAGAAATTTGGATAGCTTCGGGAAAATAAGAAGAGTCAGGTAAGATACTGGGAAAAGACCTGTGGGTTAGGGCCCACTCAAAAGAAAACACCGTTGAACAATTTAAAAGAGAGGTTGCACCGGTTGAATTAAATGACTTGAATGAACTAACATCCTCGAAATAGGTTGAACTGATCTTGAACGAAAAAACGAGCCTTCTGAGATATTTTGAGCACTCCAGGACAACAGAATAGCAAGAGGTGAACGATTAAGAATTGCACCAGCATGAGAAAACATTGAAACGAGGAAAGGATATGATCAACAAAGCTTGACTTGGAACCACCGGAGATGAAAAGAATGAAGAATGACGAACTTGAAGCTCCATTAGAATCTTCATGAGAAACACCGGGTAAGAACATTGAAAGGAAAGAAAGAAGAGACTTCACATCAATAAAATGATACTTGATTAAGACATCCGAGTCCTCGAAGAAAAGAGGGTGGGTGGGCGGGAAAACAAAGGCAGCTTGAGACGAATGAAACAAACACCGTTGAGAAGAACTGGTAATTGATCTTGCTGACGTTGAAATGATCGGATCCACTTGAAGAGAAACACGCCGGTTGAAAAGGATTGACATGACAAACTCAATGATCGAGAAGGATTAGTATTCACATAGGAATATGAGAACACCACTCGAGGAAGGTATGTAATCAACACTTGACATCGAAGCAACTCGAATACCACAACTCAAAACAAAAACAAAGGATTGGCTTGCAGAATAAGCCAGAACAAACATATGATAGAGATTTCGTCCGAAGTTTTCGTGGTGGGGCCTACACGGGCTCGATCGTATAGCACCATCATGTACAAGGCAGTGCACATGACATACGAAGCGTCCCCGAGTCGGCATAGCCAAGGACTCTTTAAGACACAACGAGACCACTGTAAAACCAACCGTGAATAGGCGGACCACTAGACGTCAAACCCCAATTTCATATCATACATCTGTCGGAAAGATATCCTAAGAGCTACTTGAATTCCCACTTATAAACTCCCGAAATTTTCCCAGTTATGCAATCAGGTGTTGGGGATACAGGGGAAGCATAATATCTCACCCAAATCTAGCAAATCCTACATCCAGCTGTATCCATCCTTCAACACATAACCAAGAAACCTTCGGAAATCGTCTACCTCAACCTTCGAAAAGCATCTGTTATACGAGTTATGGCAATACTCCCGAACTCCCGCCCCAGTACTGGGTGGCGTCGAGGTTATCTCACCAACGAACTGCATAAAAGAGATTTTCGATGTCGGCGTACTAAACTCAGGTATTCCAGAAACCGCAACAATAAAATTGTGACGACAACACCTCGGAGCTCAACTCCCCGGGACACTGCCACAAAACCCCTGACAGGAGGCACCAAGACAATGTTCTCGTCACAAAACCATCGGAACGATTCCAAGATACCCGCGTGTTCCTAAAAAAAATTAGTGAAATTTGAGAAGAGAAGAGTCAAAACTCTACGTCAGGATGCCTTACCAGAGCGATGAGGAGACTGGGAAGTAAAAAGAATTTCTAAACTCTCCGATATATAATTCCTAAATGACTCAAAACATTTTTCTAGACACAAACTCGGCTGCTAAAAACGATCAAGCAGTGGGGGCTCCTAAGGTCGGGGAAGGCTCTGATTACCAACTTGTAATGCCCTCGATGCGGCTATATCTCCCACGTGTCAAAGCACGACTTAGAGGCATAACCGCATTGAAAGCAATGTCACAAGTGAGGTAATCTTCACACCACCCATGTAATAGATAAGGGAAAGAGATACATAGTTGGCTTACAATCGCCACTTCACACAGTTACATGAATAAATCATTACATCATCCAAGTACAATCAGGGCCCGACTACGGAGCCAAAATAAAAGAAGACTACCCCAAATGCTACACAGATCCCCGATCGTCCCGACTGGGCTCCACTACTGATCAACTGGAACGAAACAACACAAAGGACAAGATCTTCATCGAGCTCCTCCTTGAGCTTGGTTGCGTCACCTGCTCGGTTCAATGGCACCTGCAAACTGGTTTTGGAAGTATCTGTGAGTCACGGGGACTCAGCAATCTCGCACCCTCGCGATCAAGACTATTTAAGCTTATAGGTAGGGTAAGAGGTATGAGATGGAGTTGCAGCAAGCGACTAGCATATTTGGTAGCTAACATACGCAAATGAGAGCGAGAAGAGAAGGCAAAAGCACGGTCGAACAACTATGATCAAGAAGTGATCCTAGAACAACCTACGTCAAGCATAACTCCAACACCGTGTTCACTTCCCGGACTCCGCCGACAAGAGACCATCACGGTTACACACGCGGTTGATGTATTTTAATTAAGATCAACTTCAGGTTTTCTACAACCGGACATTAACAAATTCCCATCTGCCCATAACCGCGTACACGGCTTTCGAAAGTTCAAATCCCTGCAGGGGTGTCCCAACTTAGCCCATGACATGCTCTCACGGTCAATGAAGGAATAGACCTTCTAGCGGGAAGACTCGATCAGACTCGGAATCCCGGTTACAAGACATTTCGACAATAGTAAAACAAGACCAGCAAAGCCACCCAGATGTGCCGACAAATCTCGATAGGAGCTGCACATATCTCGTTCTCAGGGCACACCGAATGAGCCAGACGTCGGGTGGGCCAGCCCAGAGTTGCCCCTGGTAGCTTCGGACATCGCTCAGTTTGGACCAACACTCAGAGGAGCACTGGCCCGGGGGGGTTAAAATAAAGATGACCCTTGGGCTGGCCTAACCCAAGGGAAAGAAAAGGCTAGGTGGCAAATGGTAAAACCAATGTTGGGCCTTGCTGGAGGAGTTTTATTCAAGGCGAACTGTCAAGGGGTTCCCATTATTACCCAACCGCGTAAGGAACACAAAATCCGGGAACATAACACCGATATGATGGAAACTAGGGCGGCAAGAGTGGAACAAAACACGAGGCATAAGGCCGAGCCTTCCACCCTTTACCAAGTATATAGATGCATTAATTAAATAAGATATATTGTGATATCCCAACAAGTAAACATGTTCCAACAAGGAAGAACATCTCCATGTTCCAACAAGGAACAAACTTCAATCTTCACCTGCAACTAACAACGCTATAAGAGGGGCTGAGCAAAGCGGTAACATAGCCAAACAATGGTTCGCTAGGACAAGGTGGGTTAGAGGCTTGGTTCAACAATATAGGAGGCATGATAAGCAAGTGGTAGGTATCGCAGCATAGGCATAGCAAAAGAGCGAGCAACTAACAAGCAAAGATAGAAGTGATTTCGAGGGTATGGTCATCTTGCCTGAAATCCCGCAAGGAAGAAGAACGAGTCCATGAAGAAGACAAACGGACGTAGACGAACGGGTCCTCACAAACGCGACGTTACCGGAACCAACCCGAAGAAGCAAACACCGGAAAGAAGCACACAACATAGTAAACAACCACGACATGAACATGGCAGGATGCACAATCAAGTATGATGCATGTCCGGTTTAATGATACATGGTATGGCATGGCAAAGAGCAACAAACCACACTACAAATTAAGTGGAGCTCAATATGCAACGAGTTGCATATTGACGGAACACCACATCAATTATTTAGTTCTCTCTCATTTATGTACCCTAACAATATTAAATGTTGTTAAACATGGCAAGAGGGTGAAGCAAAGTAAAACTACCTATCTAGTCAAGGTTAAAGGAGGCCGGAAGCAACGAACAACAAATCCGGAAACTCCTCATGTGCATATATTAGGTTAGGTCCTGTTCTGCCCTAAACCATATTTTAGAGTTGTTTAACATGCAAGATGATGCCACCATGTTAAACTAGGCAAAATTCCACCCCATTTACATATAAAGTTTATTAAATTCGGAGTTACGGTTAATTAGTTATGAATAAATCATTTTAACATGGCATAGGAGCAAATTTACGCAAACAGCATTTTAAGCATTTTAAACATGGATGAAAATGACATATTATGAAACTAGACAGAATTCTAAGCAACTTCCATATTAAGTTTGTTTTAATCCGATGCACGGTTTGTGAGTTATTATATGCATGAACCTAAAGGGGTTTTCTAAAAAACAGCAGTCTCTGAATAAATGGGCAAATTAGCAGAACGGAAAAAAACATGGCGTGGACCGAATCTA
>NC_041382.1:776879073-776890482 GCF_002162155.2 Triticum dicoccoides
GTGGTCGGCCCACACGCACACGAGGAAAGTGGCCTAGGGGGCAGATCTGGGCAGGCGAGGCTGGCCAGTGCTAGCGAAACAGGGAGCGATGCGGTCAACGGGGCGGCCGAGGCGCTCGTCTCCCTCGCGTGAACGAAGCAGGCGGGAGCGACGCAGGGACTTGGCGCAAGGAGGCCCGGCAGCGGGCACCCGAGGTGGATCCGCCGGGGTCTAGCTGTGGAGGCGCTAGATGGCTCGACGCGGCGGTTCCAGGGACTTGGCGGGGCTCCAGGATGGTGCGGCGGCGGATCCGGGCAGTTGAGGCGTGGCGGCGCATGCAGTTCGCGAGGCAGGCGCACGGGCGGAGCTGGAGGCCATGGCGGTGGCGACCGGAGCACCAACGGCGGCGAGGATGAAGCAGGGGAGTCTCGAGGTCGCAGGAGATCCGGGCGGTGCAGAGGACGGCGGCGGACTTGGCGCGGCTCCTGGATCCGGGCACGAGCGAGGCTGGCGACGCAATGAAGGAGGCAACAAAGACGGCCCCGGGCATGGGATGGCACCAGGAGTCCAGGACGGGGCACCGGCGAGGATCCATGGAGGCAGAGCTCCATTCCGTGGCCATGGAGATCTCCCTGTCCAACGAGAAAGGAGAGAGAGACAGCATGAGAGAGAGGGGGACCGAGGAGGAAAAAGGAGGAGGGGAGGTCGGTGTTGCTGCTGCTATCACCGGCGGCAAGCTCCGGCGCGGGCGGAGGCCATAGGGCACGGGAGTGGCTCGGGGCTGAGCTCGTGGAGGGGAACGCGAGGCTGCAGAAAGAGAAGCTGTGGATCTCGTAGATCGAGGGGAGAAGGCCGGATCAGTGGATCGGTCAGGGGAGATCCCGAGGGGGGATTTGGTCAGGTGGCGGCGGCGATGGGACAAACTCCTAGGTTTTAGGGTTTGTCCAAAATAGTCTAGGAGTGGACTATATATATAGGGATAATCGGATTAGGTTTGGACCCTCCGATCAAAATCAGACGGTCTCAGATAAATAGGTTAGGAAGCCCAATTAAGAAAATGGAGACATTTCGTAGATGTTCGGGGATGATCCGGACACAATGGTGGCGCCAGTCCGGGTCGGTTAGGGACAACTTTCGGACGCGCGCGAGGGGGGCTGCGGGCTGACGAGAGAGGTTGGGTCGGACCTGGCGGTAGGTAGTGAGCTGTGTAGACGGTCTCGAGCTGAGAGAAGAGAAGAGAGGGAGGCCCGACGACTGTTTTCGGAGACCGAAAACGTCCGACGTTAAACCGGCTACTATTGCCGCTATATTTATCCGTTGTGGCATCAAACGATCTCCGAATGCGATGAAACTTGACAGGCGGTCTATCTACACTATAATAAGACCACACGTCAAATCTCATCTCATTCCGAGAACATTTTCCCGCCACTTAAAAAAATAATATTTTGGACATGCCGCGGGCGCGTGCAAGTGTGTCTGGGCTCAGAACGGACAACAGACGGAACGAGGAGATCGGGACGGATGCAAGTTTTGAAAACATGATGATGCAATGCACATGATGACATGACAAGATGCAACACGCAAGCAAATAACATGGCAACATCGGCGAATAACTGGAAGACACCTGGCACATCGGTCTCGGGGCGTTACACGTGGCCTGTCAGTTACGGCGCCTCCGTAGGTTCCGTGAAGATCGTCCCGAATACCGCGCACCTCTCCGCCGATTGAGCATCGGGCTGCCGCTGCGTCTCCCCGTTGGGCCGTAGCACCGCCGCCCCGTGGTCCTCCTCGCGGCTCCATCGACTCATGCGTCGCCTCTGTGTCGCCCCTTCGGGCCGTAGTGCCGCGATACGCGGTTCCCGCCGCCGCCTCGAGGCCGTCCCCGCGGCTGCACCGACTCGCAAACCGCCGTTGCGTCGCCCCTTTGGGCCGCAGCGTTGCGGCCCGCGGTCCTCGCCGCCGCCCCGAGGTCTTCCCGCTGTCGCCCCGACCCGCCTGCCGCCGCTGCGTTGCCCCTTCGGGCCGTAGCACCATGGCCCGCGGTCCACTCCGCCATCATCGCGCGTCTACCTCCCGTGGTATGCGCCGCGCCGTCTCCCTTGGTGCGAGAACGCCACTGTCCGCGCCGGTCTTCGTCACGCTGTCAGGGTTTTTCGCCTACTTCGAGCACCACCGCCGTACTCCTAACCTAGCCGCCGCCGCCGTCAGGCTGCCGCTGCCGCTCTTCTTTGGCCACCGCCGCCGCTACCTCCATAGCCGCCACCGCCGCCCGTCCACCCCCTTCATCTTCGTCCAGCACGAGCTCGTCGCCAGCGTCGCCGTCATCTACCCCGACCGCTTCATCTACTCCGACAACCGCGGGCGACATTGGCCCCGCGCCGATTGGCACCGCAACCGTCGTTGAGTCCTTCTCTGCTGGCCTCTCAGACCTCTTCGACATGGCGTACAGCTCGTGCAGGTCCCAGTCTACGCATGCCCGGTGCTGGCAACACCGCCGCATGCCTTCGTCCACGACGTGTCCCCGGGCCTGGCAAGCCTGATGCGGCGCTTCGTCAACTTTGTCTTTGTCCATCTACACATGCCGGTGCTAGCAACACCGGTGCGTGCCTTCGTCCATGATGTGTTCCCGGGCTTGGCAAACCCGCCGCGACGCGTCGTCAACAACATCTTCTTCCCGATGCACCACTCCTTCGACACCACTACGCCCATGCTAACTCGGCGCCCCTTGCGCCCGCGGCTCCACTGCGACTTCCTCGACATCAGCCACCCCGACTCGACATCGACCATGACATTCTTCGCACGGCTACCTCGACCACGACTCCACCACCCATGCTCTCAGCTAAATCGACAAAAGGCACAAAGGGCTACCGCCTGCTTGAGCAACCTCGTCGGTTTCTACTCCAGCCACGACTTCCGCGATGCGTCGACCGTTACGACTGTGGGGGGTGTCCGTCGGCTTGCCTTCGGATTCTTCTCCAGTCTCACCGTCTGCGTCGCTACCGTTGTGACTGCGGGGGGATGTTGAGTATAATGTTTATTAGGAAAGATGAGATAGACTAGGATTTGTTCTGGCTTGTCTTGTACTCCAAGTAGATCATTGTACTCCTATATATATGCCCACGAGGCTCAAGCAATACAATGAACTATTCCACCAAACCTTTCTCTCCCTTCTAACAACCCAGAGTTATCGGCCCAATGCGCTGGTGGCCTATCCTCCACCAACACCTTACAAAGGCCAGTAAGCGATGTGAGGATAACCTCTTAATCAGCCCGAGCGAGAATTGCAGCGGCCCTGGAAAAGAGAAGAGTCACCAAAACCCTAAGGAGAAGGAGACTAAGAGGTTCTTCACAACGAACTTTTTCTTGAGAAACACCTGTAATTTATTCATACTTAGAACTATTACAAGTACACTGTTTTGGATGTAAGATCCAAAAAATACAGTAACTCATATAACTAAGAATTACTATGGGATCTTTTAGAAACATCTTCTATACGGTATCAATCTCTCCAGGACGAAAACACCCAAAACTTTGGTAAAGAGAGTGGAATTAGACCTGAGCAACGATCTTGCCATGCTTTCACCCACACAGTTATCAATGAAGGTTTATGAAAGCCACTTGATTTGCCCACCCAAAAAGATGTGAAGCCTTGAGCGACGAATTTACTTGGGCCGGGGATGATCCCCTAAAAGTGTACGTTGTCGAATCATAATATCTGCATCATGATGTCGATGAAAGATTTCGACTTCACAAATAATCAAATAAACAAAACAAACTTCACACTATAATATAAGTCAGGCGCTAGGCGCCATCCGATTGTACCAATTGGTTTTTTGGCCATGTCCATCATCGTCTGATTACAAACACGTAGTCGCTCGATTGTGCTTGTGCCATCTGTCCGCTTTGCAACTCCGTGCATGTTGCATTGCTGCTTTGGTCCTGCTCACCTCACGACCACCATCATAACACAAACACAACCCCTTCTCCCGTCAGCTCGCCGACTCACAACTGACACCCCCAGCCTCGCGGCACAGTTGGAAGCATGGACCTCTGATGAATGATTCGTAATATATCACCCCCATTCCAGCATTGATACTCCCGCCGACGAGCAATCTCGCATCACCGATGCTCCCATCAGCGAACAGACTCGCAACACCGCGCTAGTGACTTCGAGCATTGAATCTCCCGCTTGGTGATCCACCCGGTGAGTGGTCCTCGAAACACCTTGCCGGCCGCTAGTCATCCTTGTCACTCTCGTTGGCGAGTGACCCCCGGAGCATCGGGCAGAGGCTTGCAACACAAATGAAACGGCTGAAAAGGTGAAATCGACGGCGCCAATCCAGCATCGACTTCCCGCCCTTGGCAGCAACGGTGTCGACGATCGCGTGCGCGGTCTCACCGGTTCCGCATCGACGCGTCGCACTAGCCTTGCAACAATGTCGGCTCGCTCGCACCATTAGATCCATCAACTATCGAGCTTCGCAACATCGTTGAAACACACCATCACTATGTTGTCCAAGCAACCAGGCAGTTGCCGCAACATGCCATGCAGCATTTTTGCAGTCGTCGAGGTTCACAACATCGCTGAAGCGGCCCGGTCACCGTTGTCATCGCAACATCGCCACGCCGTGGAAGCAAACCAGGCCACGGTCGCACCATGCTATCGACACGCGCCGTTGTTGAATGTCGATGGTGGTCGGAAATCGGAATAACAGCTCTGTCCGCTCCCTTACATTATCATTGCGCGGTTGCGACCGTCGCAACATGGCCACCGTTTCGTAGTCGTCATCATCACAACATCCCCGTCCATTCTCTTGCGGTAGTGTCCCACCGTTTCGTAGTCGTCTCAACACTTGGTCGCCACAACCATGGCAGCCGCTCGCGGCATAAACCCTGCCCAGCACGCACAGTAGCGCGTGGAACAGGCCTGTCGGCCGGGCCAGCCCATGTCCAAACACAACGTGATCTATCTATATAGCAGCACCTTGGACTTTCCCTGATTCTCCAAAGGCTTTCCCACAAACAATCCGATCGATACCCAGCAACTTGGACGCCGGCAGCGACGACCCCTCCAACGCCAGATCTCTCTCTTTCTCTCTCCCTATAATAGAAATCTGGAGCCGTGAGGCGTGAGGGTTAGAAACTTAGAAAGGAAACCCTAGAGAGGCTCGTTCATGCGGCGAGACACTTTCCGCTCCAGGAAATCAATTGCTAAAACTAGGCGGGGCGTCTTGGGTTTCTTTCCTCGCACGGAACAGATCGAAGGTGTAATCCCATTGTTGGTGTTATTAAACACGACTGAAGTAAGTATTCCATACGTGTACTCTGAATTACATGTGTGTATGTGTCCGTTTAGGACTGTTGGGCACCGGGTAGGCTAGCTCCTGTTGGTTAGCTGCTATATATATGTACCTAACTATACCCCCCTTGTAAAGTTGTGTCGCGAATCAGTATGGATATCCAATTGTGTTGCGTGCTGTATCGCTGCTAGTCACCAGTAGAACGATTAGGTCAATTCCGGCTAGAAGCACTACTAGTAGATACAATACAACTAGTTCACGTCCAAAGAATCGAGAGCAGAACAGCTAGCTTGAGCCTAGCTTTGCACTGCGTGGGTGGATCGATAGGAGAAGCCAGCTTTGCCTTTTGTCATTGTACTCGCCGCCGCGAGTACTCGACGTCGAGCCTGCAGGGCCAACACCCAATTGCTTAAGTTTGTTTGGTTAATTGGTTTCTCGCCAGGAGACATGGCTATGCTGCTATACGAAGCACCTACTGGCATCACAATTTTCTCTTTTGATGGGGCCTACCTCAATGATCCAGTGAAGGTACTCTTTTTTTCGTTGCAGATGCTCCTTGGGTTTTAGCTGTCGTCAATGAGAAATTCAAGATCATCTAATCGATCTCTCTTTTTTATTCTACAGAACTTCTGGGAATTCTTACCACCGCTTGTTAGTACTGCTCACATTTACTCTCTTATTACTATTTTTTGCCATATTTCCTTATGCCTTCTGTTGCCAACTCTAGACTTTCCAAAGTTCGCTGCAATGTTTCACCAGTGTTTATTGTCAAATTTTTGTTGCGACGAACGGGTGCAACATAAATGGTAACCCATGAAATGCTAGTTATTATTTTGCAATTTAACTGATAAGAAGTCGAATCAAGCTGCTCGACCTCATTACCATTGGTTTTCGTGCCATTTTGCACTTTCTCCAGGTGTCCAGACAACTGTTAATTTTGTACTAAGTGAGTAGTTACACCTAGCTAGGGATGAATGAGCCCTGATGATGTACTCCTACCAAGAACGGCACAATGGATTGTTTTGGAAAGTACTAACATCTAGCTCTAGGCATGAACATTTTGGGAGCACCACTGAGAGAATTGTACACATGAACATTCATGGGACACTATATTTTATGGTTGATGCATGGCTATTAAATTTCCCTGCCTTCTTTCATATTTGGAAACTTGCATTTTATTTGACAAAACTTTTAATTCTCTTCTGTGTTTATTTCTTAGAGTCTGGAGGAATTCATAAAAAATGAGACGGTGCCTTCCCCCATTGACACCACGAATAAAGCTATTGACGATCAACTAGCCAAGAGGCTCACCGAGCTCTGTGGTTCTGAGAAGAAATTAGTTGTGGGGAATGCTGAATATAAAATAATAATTGATATGAACCTGGTTAGCATACTTGGTAATCTTTCTTGTAGCTTATGTCTTGATGAACAATATTGATCACTATGTGCATTTTCAGAGAATAACATGTCTACATGTTCATGTTCCGGATTGTGAGGTGATTATTTGCAGTCTGGAGAATCTCATGTATCCTTTATTGCCTAGAAAACTATCAAATCCCAATGAAGATTTAACATTATTCTTAAGGCAACATTACATTGATTTTAAGGCTGAGATGGTGAGCTTACCTTGTCCTTCCTTATTTCTCGCATGTGATGTTCTTCCTTGTCAATATTAGTACTTTCTTTTCTTTTCTTTTGAGCATCTATATCAAGCATGAATAAATCTCCTCTTGTTATGAAATGCTAGATTTCTTTATCTGATTGTGCACTTATAGCCCTCTATCACCAATGGTCGAAGTTTTTCATATATAGACATATCGTACTGTAAATTGACACTGAGAGCCCCAATTTGTTCTATTCATCAGCATGCACAACGTCTCCTACAATTCTTTAACTTCATGTTGCTTTCGTGATGAAGCAAATGCTCCTTTTTATCCAGGTTAATGACTCTATCGTTAAGGAAGCTCATAGCTTGCATGAAAGTGAATCACGTGAAAAGGAACATTTAAAGTTCTTCCGACTTCTTGTAAAGGATTTTCTGGCACTAGTGCAGAACCGGGCAATAGCACCGGTTCGTAAGGCCCTTTAGTGCCGGTTCCATAACCGGCACTAAAGTGTGGTCACTAAAGCCCCCCTCCCCCCCCTTTAGTACCGGTTCAGCACGAACCGGTGCTAAAGGGAAACCACGTGGCACGAGCCAGCTCCGGGGGCCGGGAGCCCTTTAGTACCGGTTGGTAACACCAACCGGTGCTAAATGTTTGTGAGTTTTTGTTTTATTTTGTATTTTTCAATTAAATTTGTGTTATCAATTTAATTTAGGATTGTTTTATGTTATAATGAGTTGTAGTCGTCGTCATCATCATCATCATCATTGCATATTAATAAATAAATAAACTCTAGCTAGCTAAAAATCATCGCAGTCGTCTAATTACCACTATTTAATCATCATAGTCATTACCGCTAGCTATCTAATCATCACCAACACTGGCTAGCTTAAAGAGGAAACATTCACTTTCTAACAGAAGCAAAGATATCATCGAGTTCAACATAATCATCATCAACATCGAAGTTCAGGACACGAACATGAGACACTAATTAAGAACATGAACTAGTGTTGCTCCCTCTCAGGTAGAATAGCATAGAACATGTATAGCTCTCCTGATTCATCATACTGGAGCATGCAGATGAATCTGTCTCCTAATCTTGGGTTGCGCTTCTCCTTGCTGCCCCCTAGTACTTCTCTGCGATCATTAACAATTTTGCTCCAATCTTTCACTATTAAGCATTCTTCGCTTTCAGAAATCCTGAATGCACTCATGTGCAATGTAGGATATCTTGGCCGTAAGCTAACCATTGACATGTCACCTTTAGTCTCGATCCACTGAGGCACAACTGTCATCGGAAGTCCCTGTTGAAGAACATCGTATAGTAATTAATATACTAAGCAATGAAAGTTTAGCTTCAAAAATAATGTATGCAAAAGATGCACTAATTGAGGACAAATAGTTAAAATCTTACCATCTTTCGATTATAGATGTGACCGTAGTTCAATACGATCACCATTGGTCGCACGTTTTGAGTACTAACATTTCTAAGTTCAGGAATTTTTTTTGTCTTGACAGTATTAAGGTCCTCAAGCCATGAAACATAATGACTTATCTCCTCGCAGTTTAGTTGAGCCCCGGGGCAGTAGTAGGTCCTGTCTACCAAGCGCCGGACATGTTTGCTTGAACCGAAATAAGCTGACAATACAAATTAGTTGTCAACTATTTTTGAATAAACTGTATCAAAGACATAAACATATGCATGCATGGTTGAGAAAAACTCACATAATGGTAGAACTGGAGGTGTTTGCACATCGACCCAGATGTCTATATTACCTTCAATATCATCTTTCGGACGAATATCAAAGGTGACAATCATACCAGACTCAAATGCATAAGCCTTGCATAGTGCTTGCCAAGTTTTGCATTCAAAATGGGTGTATGTGTCTCCATTATATAATTTGACGTTGAAAGTATACCCATGCTCCGTCTTCAAGTAAACTCTCTTTACCTCCATATCATCTGTAGCATTAAAACCTATCTTATCCAAGACAAAAATTCTTGCATGGCAGGGGATGCACTAGTAGAATAGTGAAAATTTAAATTTATAAGTTGAAGCAAATGAAGCATAAGTTTTGCATTCAAATAATAATTGCCAAAGTGACTTACTGTATCAACTTCGAATGTCTCATCCAGCTTGATGCTGAAGCGCCTACCATCAACAAGTAAATTTCTGTCGCATAGGACGCGCTGGTCTTCACAGTGTTCGCACATAATGAAATCTTTTTCGTCGTCAGATGACATTTCCTATGTTCATATAGGTGAAACATTAAACACCTATTACTATCTAACATTAATTAATATCTAGCCAAATATATATTTATCTAACATTTGACATTAATATATCTAACTATATTCATCTCTAACAATTGACATTATTATATATTTAACTTTTCTATCTAATTCATTTAATATTCGACATTAATCTAACATTTATATAAACTCAAAATATATAAAAAATTAAATAAACAGAAAAACTCATTAACAAATAATATTTTAATTAGATCATCAAATCTCAGATACCTAAATTTTCTTACTAAAAATAAACTAGTTATATTAATTATTGAACTAGTTCAAATCTCATATACCTAAATAAACTAGTTATATTAATTATTGAACTAGTTCAAATCTCATATACCTAAATAAACTAGTTATATTAATTATTGAACTAGTTGAAATCTCATATACCTAAATAAACTAGTTCGACAATTTTCTTACTAAAAATAAACTAGTTATATTAATTATTGAACTAGTTCAAATCTCATATACCTAAATAAACTAGTTCGATAATTTTCTTACTAAAAATAAACTAGTTATATTAATTATTCAACTAGTTCAAATCTCTAGTTCGACAATTTTCTTTCTAGCTAATTCATCTAACATTCAATCATTTAATTAACTTTTCTAAAAAACAGAAAATAAGTAAAAAAATGTGTGTGTGTATGTGTGTGTGTATGTGTGTGTGTGTATGTATATATGCATGTGTGTGGCCCCGTACGCCGCCGCCCCGTACATACGAGCGGGGGCGCCGGCGTACGGGGCGGGGGCGGCGGCGTACGTACGGGCGGGGGCGCCGCCATACGGGCTGGGTGCAACGACGACGGACGGCGGCGCGGCGGGTATACGCGAGAGTGAGAGCCGTACGGGACCGCGGCGGGACGACGATGGACGGCGGTGGCGCGAGACGGCGACGACGACGGGCGGCGGCGGGGACAGCGACGACGATGACGGACGACGGGCGACGGGCGGCGAGGACGGGTTTGAGCGGCGCACGAGAGGTTGGAGACGGAAGAAGTGGGGAGATCTAACTGAATTTTCATAAGTGTTGTATATATAGGAGAGGCCTTTAGTACCGGTTGGAGCCACCAACCGGTACTAAAGGCCAACTTTGGCTAGGCCAAGAGGCGGGAAGAGCAGGCCTTTAGTACCGGTTGGTGGTTCCAACCGGTACTAAAGGGTGGTTTTTAGTACCGGTTGGAGCGACCAACTGGTACTAAAGGCCTCGCGCTGCCACCCCAATGTTTAGTCCCACCTCGTCGGGCGAAGGGCAGCCGCACTGGTTTATAAACCCAGCCGCGGCTACCTCTTCGAACTCCTCTATATAGCAGGCTTCTGGGCCTAATTAATTAGGGCGCGCTGCCCTGTGAGCCTGCTGGCCCTTCTGGGCCTGCATTTGCACACCCTAGGTCTGGCAGGCCCACTGGGCAGCGCGCCAACAAATTTTTTATATAGTTTTTTCCTTTCTGCATTATTTATTTTCTTCTATTTATTTTGAGTAGTTTTTTATATAGTTTTTTCTTTTCTGCATTATTTATTTTCTTCTATTTATTTTTGAGTAATTTTTTGTATAGTTTTTTTATTTTCTGCATTATTTCTTTTCTTCTATTTATTTTCTTCTGGAAATTGAATGCTGGATACTGAAAAATTAGGTAAATGACCGAAAAATAACAAATGATGTCAGAACATGTTGGAAATTGATGACGTCGCTTTGAATGCTGCATACTGAACACAAAAGAAGTCCGGAGTCCAAATAAGTTTAAAAAACATTGAAGTTGGCCGTATAACAGATGAGTTCTCGTCCAAAACCCTGATACTTCGAAAGAGTTTGTCCAGTTTGTACACGAAGTGCGTCCACTTTTTACCATGACCCTCTCTACTCTTTCGCGCGTGCTATGCGGGTGATATGATGATACCATGCCAAGTTTCAACATTTTCAGGATTCATTTCGTAGTGATTTTCAATTTCATGGTCATTTAGCTCTCTAAAACAATTAGGTAAATGACCGAAAAACAACAAATGATGTCAGAACATGTTGGAAATTGATGACGTTGCTTTGAATGCTGCATACTGAACACAAAAGAAGTCCGGAGTTCAAATAAGTTTAAAAAACATTGAAGTTGGCCGTGTAACAAATGAGTTCTCGTCCGAAACTCTGATACTCCGAAAGAGTTTGTCCAGTTTGTACACGAAGTGCGTCCAGTTTTTGCCGTGACCCTCTCTACTCTTTCGCGCATGCTATGCGGGTC
>NC_041382.1:776890850-776892225 GCF_002162155.2 Triticum dicoccoides
AACATGTTGGAAATTGATGACGTCTCTTTGAATGCTGCATACTGAACACAAAAGAAGTGCAGAGTTCAAATAAGTTTAAAAAACATTGAAGTGGCCGTGTAACAGATGAGTTCTCGTCTGACACCCTGATACTCCGAAAGAGTATGTCCAGTTTGTACACGAAGTGCGTCCAGTTTTTGCCGTGACCCTCTCTACTCTTTCACGCATGCTATGCGGGTGATATGATGATACCATGCCAAGTTTCAACATTTTCAGGATTCATTTTGTAGTGATTTTCAATTTCACGGTCATTTAGCTCTCTAAAACAATTAGGTAAATGACCGAAAAACAACAAATGATGTCAGAACATGTTGGAAATTGATGACGTCGCTTTGAATGCTGCATACCGAACACAAAAGAAGTCCGGAGTTCAAATAATTTTAAAAAACATTGAAGTTGGCCGTGTAACAGATGAGTTCTCGTCCGAAACCCTGATACTCCGAAAGAGTTTGTCCAGTTTGTACACGAAGTGAGTCCAGTTTTTGCCGTGACCCTTTCTACTCTTTCACGCATGCTATGCGGGTGATTTGATGATACCATGCCAAGTTTCAACATTTTCAGGATTCATTTTGTAGTGATTTTCAATTTCACGCTCATTAAGCTCTCTAAAACAATTAGGTAAATGACCGAAAAACAACAAATGATGTCACAACATGTTGGAAATTGATGACGTCGCTTTGAATGCTGCATACTGAACACAAAAGAAGTCCGGAGTTCAAATAAGTTTAAAAAACATTGAAGTGGCCGTGTAACAGATGAGTTCTCGTCTGAAACCCTGATACTCCGAAAGAGTTTGTCCAGTTTGTACACGAAGTGCGTCCAGTTTTTGCCGTGACCCTCTCTACTCTTTCGCGCATGCTATGCGGGTGATATGATGATACCATGCCAAGTTTCAACATTTTCAGGATTCATTTTGTAGTGATTTTCAATTTCATGGTCATTTAGCTCTCTAAAACAATTAGGTAATTGACCGAAAAACAAAAAATGATGTCAGAACATGTTGGAAATTGATGACGTCACTTTGAATGCTGCATACTGAACACAAAAGAAGTCCGGAGTTCAAATAAGTTTAAAAAACATTGAAGTGGCCGTGTAACAGATGAGTTCTCGTCCGAAACCCTGATACTCTGAAAGAGTTTGTCCAGTTTGTACACGAAGTGCGTCCAGTTTTTGCCGTGACCCTCTCTACTCTTTCGCGCATGCTATGCGGGTGATATGATGATACCATGCCAAGTTTCAACATTTTCAGGATTCATTTTGTAGTGATTTTCAATTTCACGGTCATTTAGCTCTCTAAACAATTAGGTAAATGGCCAAGAAACAACAAATGATGTCA
>NC_041382.1:776895470-776896941 GCF_002162155.2 Triticum dicoccoides
GTGCGTCCTGTTTTTGCCGTGACCCTCTCTACTCTTTCGGGCATGCTATGCGGGTGATATGATGATACCATGCCAAGTTTCAACATTTTCAGGATTCATTTTTCAGTGATTTTCAATTTCACGGTCATTTAGCTCTCTAAAACAATTAGGTAAATGACCGAAAAACAAAAAATGATGTCAGAACATGTTGGAAATTGACGACGTCGCTTTGAATGCTGCATACTGAACACAAAAGAAGTCCGGAGTTCAAATAAGTTCAAAAAACATTGAAGTGGCCGTGTAACAGATGAGTTCTCGTCCGAAACCCTGATACTCTGAAAGAGTTTGTCCAGTTTGTACACGAAGTGCGTCTAGTTTTTGCCGTGACCCTCTCTACTCTTTCGGGCATGCTATGCGGGTGATATGATGATACCATGCCAAGTTTCAACATTTTCAGGATTCATTTTGTAGTGATTTTCAATTTCACGGTCATTTAGCTCTCTAAACAATTAGGTAAATGGCCAAAAAACAACAAATGATGTCAGAACATGTTGGAAATTGATGACGTCTCTTTGAATGCTGCATACTAAACACAAAAGAAGTGCAGAGTTCAAATAAGTTTAAAAAACATTGAAGTGGCTGTGTAACAGATGAGTTCTCGTCTGACACCTTGATACTCCGAAAGAGTATGTCCAGTTTGTACACGAAGTGCGTCCAGTTTTTGCCGTGACCCTCTCTACTCTTTCACGCATGCTATGCGGGTGATATGATGATACCATGCCAAGTTTCAACATTTTCAGGATTCATTTTGTAGTGATTTTCAATTTCACGGTCATTTAGCTCTCTAAAACAATTAGGTAAATGACCGAAAAACAACAAATGATGTCAGAACATGTTGGAAATTGATGACGTCGCTTTGAATGCTGCATACTAAACACAAAAGAAGTCCGGAGTTCAAATAATTTTAAAAAACATTGAAGTTGGCCGTGTAACAGATGAGTTCTCGTCCGAAACCCTGATACTCCGAAAGAGTTTGTCCAGTTTGTACACGAAGTGAGTCCAGTTTTTGCTGTGACCCTCTCTACTCTTTCGCGCATGCTATGCGGGTGATTTGATGATACCATGCCAAGTTTCAACATTTTCAGGATTCATTTTGTAGTGATTTTCAATTTCACGCTCATTAAGCTATCTAAAACAATTAGGTAAATGACCGAAAAACAACAAATGATGTCACAACATGTTGGAAATTGATGACGTCACTTTGAATGCTGCATACTGAACACAAAAGAAGTCCGGAGTTCAAATAAGTTTAAAAAACATTGAAGTGGGCCGTGTAACAGATGAGTTCTCGTCCGAAACCCTGATACTCCGAAAGAGTTTGTCCAGTTTGTACACGAAGTGCGTCCAGTTTTTGCCGTGACCCTCTCTACTCTTTCGCGCATGCTATGTGGGTGATATGATGATACCATGCCAAGTTTCAACATTTTCAGGA
>NC_041382.1:776901774-776902546 GCF_002162155.2 Triticum dicoccoides
AAAACAATTAGGTAAATGACCGAAAAACAAAAAATGATGTCAGAACATGTTGGAAATTGATGACGTCGCTTTGAATGCTGCATACTGAACACAAAAGAAGTCCGGAGTTCAAATAAGTTTAAAAAACATTGAAGTGGCCGTGTAACAGATGAGTTCTCGTCCGAAACCCTGATACTCTGAAAGAGTTTGTCTAGTTTGTACACGAAGTGCGTCCAGTTTTTGCCGTGACCCTCTCTACTCTTTCGGGCATGCTATGCGGGTGATATGATGATACCATGCCAAGTTTCAACATTTTCAGGATTCATTTTGTAGTGATTTTCAATTTCACGGTCATTTAGCTCTCTAAACAATTAGGTAAATGGCCAAAAAACAACAAATGATGTCAGAACATGTTGGAAATTGATGACGTCTCTTTGAATGCTGCATACTAAACACAAAAGAAGTGCAGAGTTCAAATAAGTTTAAAAAACATTGAAGTGGCTGTGTAACAGATGAGTTCTCGTCTGACACCTTGATACTCCGAAAGAGTATGTCCAGTTTGTACACGAAGTGCGTCCAGTTTTTGCCGTGACCCTCTCTACTCTTTCACGCATGCTATGCGGGTGATATGATGATACCATGCCAAGTTTCAACATTTTCAGGATTCATTTTGTAGTGATTTTCAATTTCACGGTCATTTAGCTCTCTAAAACAATTAGGTAAATGACCGAAAAACAACAAATGATGTCAGAACATGTTGGAAATTGATGACGTCGCTTTGAATGCTGCATAC
>NC_041382.1:776902556-776903259 GCF_002162155.2 Triticum dicoccoides
ATGATGATACCATGCCAAGTTTCAACATTTTCAGGATTCATTTTGTAGTGATTTTCAATTTCACGGTCATTTAGCTCTCTAAAACAATTAGCTAAATGACCGAAAAACAAAAAATGATGTCAGAACATGTTGGAAATTGATGACGTCGCTTTGAATGCTGCATACTGAACACAAAAGAAGTCCGGAGTTCAAATAAGTTTAAAAAACATTGAACTGGCCGTGTAACAGATGAGTTCTCGTCCGAAACCCTGATACTCTGAAAGAGTTTGTCCAGTTTGTACACGAAGTGCGTCCAGTTTTTGCTGTGACCCTCTCTACTCTTTCGGGCATGCTATGCGGGTGATATGATGATACCATGCCAAGTTTCAACATTTTCAGGATTCATTTTGTAGTGATTTTCAATTTCACGGTCATTTAGCTCTCTAAACAATTAGGTAAATGGCCAAAAAACAACAAATGATGTCAGAACATGTTGGAAATTGATGACGTCTCTTTGAATGTTGCATACTAAACACAAAAGAAGTGCAGAGTTCAAATAAGTTTAAAAAACATTGAAGTGGCCGTGTAACAGATGAGTTCTCGTCTGACACCTTGATACTCCGAAAGAGTATGTCCAGTTTGTACACGAAGTGCGTCCAGTTTTTGCCGTGACCCTCTCTACTCTTTCACGCATGCTATGCGGGTGATATGATGATACCATGCC
>NC_041382.1:776903269-776904738 GCF_002162155.2 Triticum dicoccoides
TTAAAAAACATTGAAGTGGGCCGTGTAACAGATGAGTTCTCGTCCGAAACCCTGATACTCCGAAAGAGTTTGTCCAGTTTGTACACGAAGTGCGTCCAGTTTTTGCCGTGACCCTCTCTACTCTTTCGCGCATGCTATGTGGGTGATATGATGATACCATGCCAAGTTTCAACATTTTCAGGATTCATTTTGTAGTGATTTTCAATTTCACGGTCATTTAGCTCTCTAAAACAATTAGGTAAATGACCGAAAAACAAAAAATGATGTCAGAACATGTTGGAAATTGATGACGTCGCTTTGAATGCTGCATACTGAACACAAAAGAAGTCCGGAGTTCAAATAAGTTTAAAAAACATTGAAGTGGCCATGTAACAGATGAGTTCTCGTCCGAAACCCTGATACTCTGAAAGAGTTTGTCCAGTTTGTACACGAAGTGCGTCCAGTTTTTGCCGTGACCCCTCTTCTCTTTCGCGCATGCTATGCGGGTGATATGATGATACCATGCCAAGTTTCAACATTTTCAGGATTCATTTTGTAGTGATTTTCAATTTCACGGTCATTTAGCTCTCTAAACAATTAGGTAAATGGCCAAAAAACAACAAATGATGTCAGAACATGTTGGAAATTGATGACATCTCTTTGAATGCTGCATACTAAACACAAAAGAAGTGCAGAGTTCAAATAAGTTTAAAAAACATTGAAGTGGCCGTGTAACAGATGAGTTCTCGTCTGACACCCTGATACTCCGAAAGAGTATGTCCAGTTTGTACACGAAGTGCGTGCAGTTTTTGCCGTGACCCTCTCTACTCTTTCACGCATGCTATGCGGGTGATATGATGATACCATGCCAAGTTTCAACATTTTCAGGATTCATTTTGTAGTTATTTTCAATTTCACGGTCATTTAGCTCTCTAAAACAATTAGGTAAATGACCGAAAAACAACAAATGATGTCAGAACATGTTGGAAATTGATGACGTCGCTTTGAATGCTGCATACCGAACACAAAAGAAGTCCGGAGTTCAAATAATTTTAAAAAACATTGAAGTTGGCCGTGTAACAGATGAGTTCTCGTCCGAAACCCTGATACTCCGAAAGAGTTTGTCCAGTTTGTACACGAAGTGAGTCCAGTTTTTGCCATGACCCTCTCTACTCTTTGACGCATGCTATGCGGGTGATTTGATGATACCATGCCAAGTTTCAACATTTTCAGGATTCATTTTGTAGTGATTTTCAATTTCACGCTCATTAAGCTCTCTAAAACAATTAGGTAAATGACCGAAAAACAACAAATGATGTCACAACATGTTTGAAATTGATGACGTCGCTTTGAATGCTGCATACTGAACACAAAAGAAGTCCGGAGTTCAAATAAGTTTAAAAAACATTGAAGTGGCCGTGTAACAGATGAGTTCTCGTCCGAAACCCTGATACTCCGAAAGAGTTTGTCCAGTTTGTACATGAAGTGCG
>NC_041382.1:776910719-776916295 GCF_002162155.2 Triticum dicoccoides
CATTTAGCTCTCTAAACAATTAGGTAAATGGCCAAAAAACAACAAATAATGTCAGAACATGTTGGAAATTGATGACGTCTCTTTGAATGCTGCATACTAAACACAAAAGAAGTGCAGAGTTCATATAAGTTTAAAAAACATTGAAGTGGCCGTGTAACAGATGAGTTCTCGTCCGAAACCCTGATACTCCGAAAGAGTATGTCCAGTTTGTACACGAAGTGCGTCCAGTTTTTGCCGTGACCCTCTCTACTCTTCCGCCCATGCTATGCGGGTGATATGATGATACCGTGCCAAGTTTCAACATTTTCAGGATTCATTTTGTAGTGATTTTCAATTTCACGGTCATTTAGCTCTCTAAAACAATTAGGTAAATGACCGAAAAAACAACAAATGATGTCAGAACATGTTGGAAATTGATGATGTCGCTTTGAATGCTGCATACTGAACACAAAAGAAGTCCAGAGTTAAAATAAGTTTAAAAAACATTGAAGTTGTCCGTGTAACAGATGAGTTCTCGTCCGAAACCCTGATACTCCGAAAGAGTTTGTCCAGTTTGTACACGAAGTGCGTCCAATTTTTTCCGTGACCCTCTCTACTCTTTCGCGCATGCTATGCGGGTGATATGATGATACCATGCCAAGTTTCAACATTTTCAGGATTCATTTTGTAGTGATTTTCAATTTCACGGTCATTTAGCTCTCTAAAACAATTAGGTAAATGACCGAAAAACAACAAATGATGTCAGAACATGTTGGAATTGATGACGTCGCTTTGAATGCTGCATACTGAACACAAAAGAAGTCCGGAGTTCAAATAAGTTTAAAAAACATTGAAGTGGGCCGTGTAACAGATGAGTTCTCGTCCGAAACCCTGATACTCCGAAAGAGTTTGTCCAGTTTGTACACGAAGTGCGTCCAGTTTTTGTCGTGACCCTCTCTACTCTTACGCGCATGCTATGCGGGTGATATGATGATACCATGCCAAGTTTCAACATTTCCAGGATTCATTTTGTAGTGATTTTCAATTTCACGGTCATTTAGCTCTCTAAAACAATTAGGTAAATAACCGAAAAACAACAAATGATGTCAGAACATGTTGGAAATTAATGACGTCGCTTTGAATGCTGCATACTGAACACAAAAGAAGTCCGGAGTTAAACTAAATTTAAAAAACATTGAAGTGGCCGTGTAACAGACGAGTTCTCGTCCGAAACCCTGATACTCTGAAAGAGTTTGTCCAGTTTGTACACAAAGTTCGTCCAGTTTTTCCCGTGACCCTCTCTACTCTTTCGGCGCATGCTATGCGGGTGATATGATGATACCATGCCAAGTTTCAACACTTTTAGGATTCATTTTGTAGTGATTTTCAATTTCACGGTCGTTTAGCTCTCTAAACAATTAGGTAAATGGCCGAAAAACAACAAATGATGTCAAAACATGTTGGAAATTGATGATGTCGCTTTGAATGCTGCATACTAAACACAAAAGAAGTCCCGAGTTCAAATAAGTTTAAAAAACATTGAAGTGGCCGTGTAACAGATGAGTTCTCGTCCGAAACCCTGATACTTCGAAAGAGTATGTCCAGTTTGTACACGAAGTGCGTCCAGTTTTTGCCGTGACCCTCTCTACTCTTTCGCGCATGCTATGTGGGTGATATGATGATATCATGCCAAGTTTCAACATTTTCGGGATTCATTTTGTAGTGATTTTCAATTTCACGGTCATTTAGCTCTCTAAAACAATTAGGTAAATGATCGAAAAACAACAAATGATGTCAGAACATGTTGGAAATTGATGACGTCGCTTTGAATGCTCCATACTGAACACAAAAGAAGTCCGGAGTTCAAATAAGTTTAAAAAACATTGAAGTGGGCCGTGTAACAGATGAGTTCTCGTCCGAAAACCTGATACTCCGAAAGAGTTTGTCCAGTTTGTACACGAAGTGCGTCCAGTTTTTGCCGTGACCCTCTCTACTCTTTCACGCATGCTATGCGGGTGATATGATGATACCATGCCAAGTTTCAACACTTTTAGGATTCATTTTGTAGTGATTTTCAATTTCACGGTCATTTAGCTCTCTAAACAATTAGGTAAATGGCCGAAAAACAACAAATGATGTCAAAACCTGTTGGAAATTGATGACGTTGCTTTGAATGCTGCATACTAAACACAAAAGAAGTCCAGAGTTCAAATAAGTTTAAAAAACATTGAAGTGGCCGTGTAACAGATGAGTTCTCGTCCGAAACCCCGATACTTCGAAAGAGTATGTCCAGTTTGTACACGAAGTGCGTCCAGTTTTTGCCGTGACCCTCTCTACTCTTTCGCGCATGCTATGTGGGTGATATGATGATATCATGCCAAGTTTCAACATTTTCGGGATTCATTTTGTAGGGATTTTCAAATTCACGGTCATTTAGCTCTCTAAAACAATTAGGTAAATGATCGAAAAACAACAAATGATGTCAGAACATGTTGGAAATTGATGACGTCGCTTTGAATGCTGCATACTGAACACAAAAGAAGTCTGGAGTTCAAATAAGTTTAAAAAACATTGAAGTGGGCCGTGTAACAGATGAGTTCTCGTCCGAAAACCTGATACTCCGAAAGAGTTTGTCCAGTTTGTACACGAAGTGCGTCCAGTTTTTGCCGTGACCCTCTCTACTCTTTCGCGCATGCTATGCGGGTGATATGATGATACCATGCCAAGTTTCAACACTTTTAGGATTCATTTTGTAGTGATTTTCAATTTCACGGTCATTTAGCTCTCTAAACAATTAGGTAAATGGCCGAAAAACAACAAATGATGTCAAAACATGTTGGAAATTGATGACGTCGCTTTGAATGCTGCATACTAAACACAAAAGAAGTCCAGAGTTCAAATAAGTTTAAAAAACATTGAAGTGGCCGTGTAACAGATGAGTTCTCGTCCGAAACCCTGATACTCCGAAAGAGTATGTCCAGTTTGTACACGAAGTGCGTCCAGTTTTTGCCGTGACCCTCTCTACTCTTCCGCCCATGCTATGTGGGTGATATGATGATACCGTGCCAAGTTTCAACATTTTCAGGATTCATTTTGTAGTGATTTTCAATTTCACGGTCATTTAGCTCTCTAAAACAATTAGGTAAATGACCGAAAAAACAACAAATGATGTCAGAACATGTTGGAAATTGATGATGTCGCTTTGAATGCTGCATACTGAACACAAAAGAAGTCCGGAGTTAAAATAAGTTTAAAAAACATTGAAGTTGTCCGTGTAACAGATGAGTTCTCGTCCGAAACCCTGATACTCCGAAAGAGTTTGTCCAGTTTGTACACGAAGTGCGTCCAATTTTTTCCGTGACCCTCTCTACTCTTTCGCGCATGCTATGCGGGTGATATGATGATACCATGCCAAGTTTCAACATTTTCAGGATTCATTTTGTAGTGATTTTCAATTTCACGGTCATTTAGCTCTCTAAAACAATTAGGTAAATGACCGAAAAACAACAAATGATGTCAGAACATGTTGGAAATTGATGACGTCGCTTTGAATGCTGCATACTAAACACAAAAGTAGTCCGGAGTTCAAATAAGTTTAAAAAACATTGAAGTGGCCGTGTAACAGATGAGTTCTTGTCTGAAACCCTGATACTCTGAAAGAGTTTGTCCAGTTTGTACACGAAGTGCATCCAGTTTTTGTCGTGACCCTCTCTACTATCACGCGCATGCTATGCGGGTGATATGATGATACCATGCCAAGTTTCAACATTTCCAGGATTCATTTTGTAGTGATTTTCAATTTCACGGTCATTTAGCTCTCTAAAACAATTAGGTAAATAACCGAAAAACAACAAATAATGTCAGAACATGTTGGAAATTAATGATGTCGCTTTGAATGCTGCATACTGAACACAAAAGAAGTCCGGAGTTAAACTAAGTTTAAAAAACATTGCAGTGGTCGTGTAACAGACGAGTTCTCGTCCGAAACCCTGATACTCTGAAAGAGTTTGTCCAGTTTGTACACAAAGTGCGTCCAGTTTTTCCCGTGACCCTCTCTACTCTTTCGGCGCATGCTATGCGGGTGATATGATGATACCATGCCAAGTTTCAACACTTTTAGGATTCATTTTGTAGTGATTTTCAATTTCACGGTCATTAGCTCTCTAAACAATTAGGTAAATGGCCGAAAAACAACAAATGATGTCAGAACATGTTGGAAATTGATGACGTCGCTTTGAATGCTGCATACTAAACACAAAAGAAGTCCAGAGTTCAAATAAGTTTAAAAAACATTGAAGTGGCCGTGTAACAGATGAGTTCTCGTCCGAAACCCTGATACTTCGAAAGAGTATGTCCAGTTTGTACACGAAGTGCGTCCAGTTTTTGCCGTGACCCTCTCTACTCTTTCGCGCATGCTATGTGGGTGATATGATGATATCATGCCAAGTTTGAACATTTTCGGGATTCATTTTGTAGTGATTTTCAATTTCACGGTCATTTAGCTCTCTAAAACAATTAGGTAAATGATCGAAAAACTACAAATGATGTGAGAACATGTTGGAAATTGATGACGTCGCTTTGAATGCTGCATACTGAACACAAAAGAAGTCCGGAGTTCAAATAAATTTAAAAAACATTGAAGTTGGCCGAGTAACAGATGAGTTCTCGTCCGAAACCCTGATACTCCGAAAGAGTTTGTCCAGTTTGTACACGAAGTGCGTCCAGTTTTTGCCGTGACCCTCTCTACTCTTTCGCGCATGCTATGCGGGTGATATGATGATACCATGCCAAGTTTCAACATTTTCAGGATTCATTTTGTAGTGATTTTCAATTTCACGGTCATTTAGCTCTCTAAAACAATTAGGTAAAAAACGAAAAACAACAAATGATGTCAGAACTTGTTGGAAATTGATGACGTCGCTCTGAATGCTGCATACCGAACACAAAAGAAGTCTGGAGTTCAAATAAGTTTAAAAAATATTGAAGTGGGCCGTGTAACAGATGAGTTCTCGTCCAAAACCCTGATACTCCGTAAGAGTTTGTCCAGTTTTTGCCATGACCCTCTCTACTCTTTCGCGCATGCTATGCGGGTGATATGATGATACCATGCCAAGTTTCAACATTTTCAGGATTCATTTTGTAGTGATTTTCAATTTCACGGTCATTTAGCTCTCTAAACAATTAGGTAAATGGCCGAAAAACAACAAATGATGTCAGAACATGTTGGAAATTGATGACGTCGCTTTGAATGTTGCATACTAAACACAAAAGAAGTCCAGAGTTCAAATAAGTTTAAAAAACATTGAAGTGGCCGTGTAACAGATGAGTTCTCGTCTGAAACCCTGATACTCCGAAAGAGTATGTCCAGTTTGTACACGAAGTGCGTCCAGTTTTTTCCGTGACCCTCTCTACTCTTTCGCGCACGCTATGTGGCTGATACGATGATACCATGCCAAGTTTCAACATTTTCAGGATTCATTTTGTAGTGATTTTCAATTTCACGGTCATTTAGCTCTCTAAAACAATTAGGTAAATGACCGAAAACAACAAATGATGTCAGAACATGTTGGAAATTGATGACGTCGCTTTGAATGCTG
>NC_041382.1:776917336-776922408 GCF_002162155.2 Triticum dicoccoides
GATGATACCATGCCAAGTTTCAACATTTTCAGGATTCATTTTGTAGTGATTTTCAATTTCACAGTCATTTAGCTCTCGTAAATGACCGAAAAACAACAAATGATGTCAGAACATGTTGGAAATTTACGACGTCGCTTTGAATGCTGCATACTAAACACAAAAGAAGTCCGGAGTTCAAATAAGTTTAAAAAACATTGAAGTGGCCATGTAACAGATGAGTTCTCGTCTGAAACCCTGATACTCTAAAAGAGTTTGTCTAGTTTGTACACGAAGTGCGTCCAGTTTTTGCCGTGACCCTCTCTACTCTTTCGCGCATGCTATGCGGGTGATATGATGATACCATGCCAAGTTTCAACATTTTCAGGATTCATTTTGTAGTGATTTTCACTTTCACGGTCATTTAGCTCTCTAAACAATTAGGTAAATGACCGAAAAACAACAAATGATGTCAGAACATATTGGAAATTGATGACGTCGCTTTGAATGTTGCATACTAAACACAAAAGAAGTCCGGAGTTCAAATAAGTTATTAAAAATAAAAAAGAGGTGCAATGCTGGTTAATTTGCTTCAAGCCATTCGGTATAGTGTAGACTGCACTGCACATAGCTCAGTGCAATCTATGCTATTCCGCAAGGCTTGAAGCTAATCAACATGTAGGCGAGCATTGCAACTCTTCGTCATTGTCTGTGCACTCACGGCTTATAAACCGCTCATACTGCCTCTCTCTTGGCGAGGTGGGACTAAAAATCAGCTTACAAAGAAACTCTAGTACCGGTTCATGGCATGAACCGGTACTAAAGGTCTTCGTGGGGGCCTCAGACTGACCATAGCCTGACACAGCCTCATTAGTACCGGTTCGTGGCATGAACCGGTACTAAAGGTTACCCACGAACCGGTACTAATGATGCCCGCCCGCCTAGCCGTTGGAACCGGCACTAATGGTCACATTAGTGCCGGCTCAAATTCAAACCGGCACTAATGTGCTTCTCATTTGACCCTTTTCTACTAGTGTGGTTAAATCTTGCATTGACGCTAAGAACTGGATTTCAATCCACTTTGCAACAGCTCTGAAGGTGATCTGTTACCCTGGAGCATCATATAAAGTTTACCAACCTGATAAGGTGAATCATCTTTAGATGTGTATTGAGTATGCGTATGCTGGAAGTTGTCATTTAGTAGTGGACTAAAGTGTCTTTCTTTCAGATTTTTCCATGTGGCGTGCATCAAAAGATAATGGACCATGCATCTGGATATGATACAATCTTTGCTAAGGTTGATGTCTTGTCTGTCTACAATGATGTTATTAGTGTCCATTCAAATAAGTTTTTACAATTGGGCAAATTGGGCATCTTGGTTACGAAGGCTAAAGAAGATTTGAAGATAGCTGGGGCGATCAGATTATGCGAAGATCATTCTTCGGGAAAACGGAAACCCAACAACATTGATTTACACACTTGCTCCAAAGTTCGAAAAGGAGCTAGTACTAATGTTGAAGGAAAGATTTACAACAAACTGGATTTCTCCTGTGGGAGGCAAGAACATGATGTTAAGCAATCTTTCACTATATTGGAAGAAAATTATCCCGTGAAAAAGCCTAGCGGATCATGTAATGAAGAAGGAATCTGCAACAAACGGAATGAAGGGCAGCACTGGCTAAGTGAGGATTCTGAATTATTTTTTTGCATGCTCTGTATTTTCAGTAGAAGATAGTTATGATTAAACACACATTTTAGTGAACATATTTCAAACTGTTGCTTTTATAGCATTCTGTACCAATCTATATGTTTGGTTATGAAGAACAAGAGTAAAATGCTAAGTAGTGGAGCAAGTCAATCTAAATGTCCTTTCTAGGTTCGGCAACATCCAAGGGTCGTTTCTGGTTTGGTTAGATTGATTTGAATGTATCAACTGTGTCATGCAATCCAATATGTCTTCCTTTCAAGTGACTGTCTATCTTAAAATGCCTTAAAAGTTGATACACATGGGTAATTTTATACTTACTTTCTGAACCTGTATTCAGACATCAAATAGCCTTTAAATGTAGACATTTTCCAGTAATGTTTTTATGGGCATGCCATTTTTTTTCTACAGACAACTTCATGCTACAAAAATATTAGGGCATGTTTTGGTTGGACGCGCAACATGCCACGTCTAACCTGGACAACTTTGACTTTGCACAGACAGACAGAACTACCCCGACGTCTCTCCTCAAGTCATGCGAAGGCTTTTGCACAGGTTGAGAATCCTCCAGGGGAAGGAGAAAGAAGAGATATCAAATCTTGCCAACCTCAACCCATAGCTGGCCCAGAGCCCAACCAAAGAGCATGGTTTTTTGTAGGCCGAGCTCCATGGTACCTTCTATTCACACCGTTGGCTGAACATCATGTTTCTAGAGATTTGAGCAAAAGCTGACCAGTTTTACAGGCTTGTTGCGGTGTGCATACCAATAAAGAGAAAGCCTGGCGCATGCAAGATTTAAATATAGAGAAAGAGCTGCGTTGTGCATGCAGAGTTGATAGAGAGACAGAGAAGTTGACAGGGCGAGAAAAATGAAGGCACTGTCACACATCATCTTCTGTCACTGTTCACAACGCCTCTCTCTTCCTTTTCTCTCTCTTACTGTCACCCAACACCTGTCTCTTCCTATTCTCTCACGAACAGCACCTGCATGCGCCTCTCTCCCTTTAAATCTCACATCTGACAGCATCTCTCCTAGGAAAAAAAGCGCTCTCTTCTCTAGATGGATCAAAGAATGATGTGCAGGAGGTGGGACGGAGGAGAAAGTGTGTACAATGGTTTTGGTTCATGCATGTCAGATGAAAGTGACACATTTGTCATGTGGCAAGCACCGCTGCTGAGTCCTACTATTTGCCAGCGATTAGAAAAAGAAAGAAGAGAACAGTGCACCTGCAGCTTGCCCCCACACACACCTTTTTGATTCACGGGCCGACAGCTTGCCCAGACGCCCCTGCTAATTACTCTGGGCATGTCAGAACGACAGCTCTTGTAGCACAGATCGCGATTGTGAACGGACGGTATGGATAGAGGGTCCCGTGGAGCTCGGCCTACGCTGCAACTTTCCGCCAACCAAATCGGGGGCCTATTGTTGATTGATTGATTGCGCGAGGAACCGGCTGACATGAAAATCAATATGTAAACAGTAACTCAAACAGGGGGGCTCATACTATTGCTAGAAGTTCTCTACCCCTCTCTGTGGGGCGCCACACGTGGCTTGTGAATCAACTGTCGTTTGATTATCAACTGAATAGAGGATAGCTTTTCACAGCGGTTCTAGAAGTGCTTGTACCATCTGGATCTCTCGTAAGACTGCGACCTCCCGATGCATCACGCCTAGCCAAACAAAGTGAGCAGCTCTTCTCCCATGGCCAGCCGCTGGGTGTGCTGCTCTGGGCGAGGCGACACAACAAAGTCCAACGAAATACAGTTTGGCACAAGTCGATCCCCCGCGGATCTCCTAACGGCGACGCAAATTTTCATCAAGCTTCACGAAACTGCTCATAGCTCATAGATTCACTCACTAAGAAGGCTCCATGTCCCCAGCGGCCCGTACGTGCAGTGCATCATCAATGCGCGTGCAGATATATTGCAGTGATCAACCGACCATCAGTAATTATAATATACTCCCTCTGTATCAAAATATCAACTACAAAACGTCTTATATTTCAAATATTTCGATACAGAGGCAGTACCTGCATGTCGTCTTGCGATGGAGCGGATATGCATTTCGGCCAAGAAGGGCCTCCATGTCGGAGGCAAGCTTCATGAGCTTGGCGTCCGTCGGACCGAAGCTGACGAGGCTGAATGGCCGTCCGGAGATGGCGGCGCAGCCGGCTTCGTCGGGTTCTTGACTATGCCGCCATCCTCGTTGTTGACAGAGTATTACCTGTTGCATGCACTAGCTACACGTCCAACCTCTTCTTTCCTATACCCTAGCGATCTTATCTTTTGGAACGAAGGCTCCAGGGGAGCCCGGCTTTGAATTAACGAAGTCATCAACCGGCCAGGGATTACACAAGGCCACCAATACAACCAACACGGAACAAAAAGGAAAAGCTACAGCCGATACAGAGTGTTGCCCAGCAGCTTACAAGCACCAAAGACTACAAGCCCTACATAAAAATCCTAAATAAGCTCTAGCTTGTAGTCGACGGAGTCCTCCAAGTGAACTTGACCCAGAAGAGCGAACAGAGAGGAACATCAATCAGCGCCAGTGCCCAACGACAAAGGACCGCGCCCTCATCAACCCAGGAAGGTGGACACCGAAAACATGTCGCTGTTCTCCAAATCCGGAGGGGACCCCTGCCCCTCGCCTTGGCTCGAAAGGTGCCGAACCGCCGGAAGATGGAATTGCTCACCCTAGAGCAAAGAACGGACACGGTTCCGGCCACCAAGGGAGATACTCAGCCCGACCTGTCGCTGCACGAAGGAACAAGGATATCCACACCGAGGCTCACTGATACAAGCACGAAGAGGAAAAACTGCACAAAGGAGCTGTCACTGAACAAACAAACAGCGAAAAGAGATGGAGCACCACAATTGGAATTAGCTCAGGCCCGGAGAAATCAGCCATGTTCGTGTCATTGCATCGAGCAGTTGCTAGAGAGGACCCCCTATCCCCTCCCTGCCCAAGGCAATGACGCCAGACAAGCAGTAGCTGACCTGCAACTGAACAAAACAAGGAACGTCAAGCTGCACTAATTCAGAAACAAAGCACCATGTTCCATCTCCCTCGCTGAAGACGCAGCCACCACGATGCCCCACTGCACGTTCCCACCTTGCCCAAGACAGCACCTTCAAGAAGGAGGCGACGCACGCCGCGCCGTTGCCGTCCAGTCTAAGCAAGACAAGGGATTTCTCCCGGGAAAGAGGCGGAAGGGAGAGGAACCGAACCTCGACGACGCCTCCGTGGAGGGGAATGGCACCGGCCGGTGTCGCCACCGCCATGGCCAGAGAACCAGCCAAGGATTTCTCCTGGTCCAAGTTCACGACTCCTGGCAGTCCACCATCAATGATGCCCTCAACCTGAGGCCTCTGACGACCAGATCTGGTG
>NC_041382.1:776922658-776940385 GCF_002162155.2 Triticum dicoccoides
ACCTTCAGATCCGGACGCGAGCCAAGAGGACGACCACCCGCTACGCCCGGCGACAGCTCCCGCCGTCCCTCGCCGCCCACGCGGCCGAGGAGACACAGGGGCAACACCTGTGACGCTACTCGCTGAAGAAGACGGCGCCGCCTCACCACCCGAGGCCGCCGCCTCGGCGCCCGAAGCCCTCCGTGCGGGAGCAGCCAGATCCTCACCGTCGCCGTCCTTGGTGGCCACGCGGAGATCGCCGGAGGCCTCCTCAAGCGGCGGCGAGGGGGGAAGGAGGAGGGGAGGGAGGGCTGGCGGCTAGGGTTTCATCGCCTCCCGAGTTGCCCCAAGCGGAGCGACGCGGGGGCCCCGGGGGGGAGGTGGGAATCTAGCGATCTTATCTCTTCAGCTAGAACAGCTCAAGGCAGTTAGAGCATATCTCTAGTCGATCCTCTAATAGGCTATTTTATTTACTCCTCTAACCGGCACCTAGCCGATCCCCTAAACCATATAGTGGAGTAAATATTTTACTCCTGGGCTCGGTGAGTGCCTAAAATTGCTCGGCCTTGACCCGACCGAGTAAACTTTACGACCTCTCTACCACCTCCTCACACCCCACTGCTTCATCGCTGGCACACCTCCTGGTGATCGTCCACCGTCCCCACCACTACCTCGCTGCCTCCCTTGGTCCTCTCCGCCCATCTCCAGCCATTGTTGTCGCAGGATTCAAGGTGAAACGCCGCTATCATGACCGATTAAATGGATTTCCCTTGGATCTTCTTCCTTGTTGGCGGCCACCACATCTGACCATGCTTACGCACCCTTGCAGGCCATTCCCACGCGTCGCCCCACTAGTTTGGCCTAAACGTTGCCGGCTGGCCGGTACGCCAGCACCTCCTTACAAGTGTTCGATGGTTTGACTAGGTGAGTTTTTTTGAATTTTTTATTTCATTTTGTTTTGTACCGAGTCATTTGAATTAAGGGTTAATTATCCTTTTTCCCTCAGTGGTGTCCATGTGCTCAGTTTTGCGCTCGGATGCGAATTGTTCTCAATTTTGCCCCTAGTCCGAGCACAGCAACTATGACGAGGCCAAACGGCCATATTTGAGTCCATTCCATCCGCCAGCGTTAGTGGTTGTGGGTCCGAAGCTTACACGTGGGACCGAGTGGACGTGGGTCCGGAGCTGACATGTAGGCCCGTGCAACTAAATCCCCAATCATTCTAGCTCACACCCATCCGCTCGGTCGGCTGTCTTGCGCCGCCGCCGCCACCTGCGCCGCGGCCAACACCTGCCCAGCCACCAGCTGCATGGCCTGCTCCGCCGCTACCTCCCTGCGCCTATGCTCCACGGCTACCTGTGACGCCCACCACCTTCCTGCGATGCCACGGGTGGGGCGCCCGCCACCTGCTCGATCCGCGGCGCGGCCTCCTTCTGTGCGCCCGGCCGGAGCGCTCAAAGGTGGGGGGCTGCTGGAGCTATTTAAACGAGGAGGAAGAACCCTAGGGCGAATGGTGAGCAGCGGCGACCCCTGAGTATTTGGCGAGGCAGGCATCGGGCCGGAGATCCGCCGCGTCCACGACTGGGTTCCCGAGGGGTAAGTCTCGCCTCTTGTTTAGATTGAGCTTAGTTGTGCATTTGAACATTCGATTCGAGTAGGTTTGCCCAATTAGTGTGCTGATTGCGTCTCTGTTTTTCGCCGGTTAGGATGGAGTTGCGGTTTGCTTTCATGGTGCACATTAGAAGGGACCGGTACATGTTCGATGCAAAGGATAAGAAGAAATACCAAGGAGGTTTTGATTATCGGTTTCCAATGGCTAGTAATTGGAGTTTCAGACAATTTGGGGAGGTAATTTGTAGCCAATATCCTTGGGGTTTGCTTGATGAAGTGGTATACAAATACTATGATGGGGAAAAGAATTGGGTGACAGTTAGTAATGATGAAGAGCTAGCTACCATGTTTGTTAGGCATAAAGAGAAAGATAATTTTCATGTGAGGCTGCAAGTTGATGTGCTTGAGCAGGCATTTGGACCTAGGATGGCGGGTGCAACATCTCGGGGAGAACCAAGTCGTCGTAATGGCATACCTAGCCAGAACAGTTCAGTTGGTGCACAGCGACGTGGTGGCTCAACAAGTGTGGGCAACAGCAGTAGGGTCCCCCTTGAAGTGGAGCCTGATGGCTACAATTCTGGGGTTGATGGAGAGAAGCTATATTCTGATGTTATTCGGAATTTACGACGGGCACCTCGGACTGAAAATCAAGATGAGGCTCACAATGTAGTCCGTGTGGATGATGACGCGATGGGTGAGGACGAAGACCTTGCAGCTATTGAATGGGACCCTTTGAATCCTCATATGGAAGAAGGTACAGTTTTTGCATCCATGAATGAGTGTAGAAATGCACTTGTGACATACTCCATCAAGGTAGAACGTACTTTCAAAGTTGACAAGAGTGATCAAGTACGTTACAGAGTGCATTGTCCGACTGAAGGTTGTCCATGGAGGCTGCTTGCATCTAAAATGCGGAATAGCACTAATGTTCAGGTCAAAGTGAACCCTTTTAAGAACACATGCCAGGAATCAACCCTTAGGAAGGATACAATCAGTAGAGCCAAGTCAAGATGGGTGGCAGAAGAAGTGAAGAAGTGGGTGAAAGAAAACCAGCAAGTGGGTCCAAAGGAATTGCAGAAGAACATCAAAGATAAATTCAAGATAGATTTACCATACATGAGGTTGTTCAATGGTAAACAACATGCTATGGATTCTATTTATGGTAACTGGCAGGAAAGTTTTCAATTGTTGTATTCATTCAAAGGTGAAGTGGAGAGGACAAGCCCAGGTAGTATTGTAGATATTGATCACCACACCGTGGAGTACACATTCAGGGGAGTGACAAAGACCAAGGAATGCTTTAGGAGGGTTTTTGTCTGCTTTGAGGCTTGTCGCCAGGGTTTTTTGGCAGGCTGCAGGTCTTATTTGGCTATTGATGCCACTTTTCTCACAGGGAGGTTTAAAGGACAGTTAGTAGCAGCTTGTGCAGTTGATGCACATAGTTTTGTATTTCCAGTTGCCTATGGTGTGCTGGAGACAGAGTCTGAGGAGAGCTGGACTTGGTTTTTGCATAATCTCCGCCTGGCTATTGCACATCCCAATGGGTTGGTCATTCATACAGATGCCTGCAAAGGTTTAGAAGTGGCCATGGATAATGTGTTCCCTGGAGTAGAGCATAGGGAATGCATGCATCACCTTGCTGCAAATTTCATGAAGAAATTCAAAGGAAAGGTGTATACCGACAATTTATGGCCAGCATCTTTGACATGCAGTGTGAAGAAGCACAAATACCACTTGAGGCAGTTATACATGAATCCCAAAGTGAAAGAATACTTGGAAACAGACCACTCCAAGTTATGGGCCAGAAGCCAATTCAGTGAAGTGAGCAAAGTTGACTATGTGCACAATAATCTAGCAGAGTCTTTCAACTCAACGATCCGGAAACTAAAGGGTCATTATGTGGTGGATTTGCTTGACAGGATAAGGATAGAATACATGCAGAAATTTCATTATCGTGCAGGAATAGCCGAGGCAAAATTCATGGGCCACATTATCATCCCTGCCGTGATGAATGAACTGAAGCAGAAGACAACAGGCTTGGAAATGAACATGACTCTTTGCTCGGGTACCACAGCAGAGATATCATATTTGGATAAAGAGAAGAGGGAATGGAGATATCCAGTGGATTTAGAAGCTAGAACTTGCAGTTGTAGGCAATGGCAGATAACTGGGTTGCCATGCATTCATGCCTTGTTTTTCATCACTTCTCTCCCAGGTCCAGCAGGGAACATACAGCAGTATGTGCATGATTACTACTCTGTTGCAAGGTTCAAAGCCACATATGCTTATGCCTTGCCTGCTATGGAGGGAAAACAACAATGGGACATGGTGGACCCTGGATTCAAGCTTTGAGCTCCAATTCTGAAGAGAGCAGCATGTAGACCAAGGAAGAGTCGAATCAGACCTCGCAGCTAAGGAGCTGGACTTGGAGCGAGGAAGCGTAAGTGCACAAGGTGTGGTGGGTCTGGTCATTTTGGTAAGTATTGTGATAACACAGTAGATCCAGCGTTCGAAGAGAGTTTTGATGAAGGCTTCGATGAAAATGTTGGTCAGAAGTCGGTTGCCTCAACAGATGATGAAAATGATGGTCAACAGCCGGTTGCATCAGATGAGGATTTTGACGAGGTTCCAAATGATGATGGTCAACAACCGCATGATTTTGACGATGATCCAAAATATCCTCCAAATAATGATTCAAGTGAGGCTCCAAATGGTGATCCAAGTGAGGCTCTAAATGGTGATCATGGTGATCCAAGTGAGGCTCCAAATGATGATCCAAGTGAGGCTCCAAATGGTGACCAACCTTCTATTGTTGTGAGTTCTTCTAGGTATGTAAATCTTGCAAGGGTAAAATACTACTGTACATCTATCACTTGACATGATCTCATTACCGTTTATGTTTTGCACAGCTCTATGGTAGGTTTGAAGAAGACGCGCAAGGTACCGACAACCAAGAGAAGAAGAGAAGAAACAATGAGCACAAGGTGCACGAGGAGCAAAGTGATGGCAAGAAGCTCAAGGAAAAGACAGAAGCCCCAACGCTATCTATGAATAATTATGAAACATTATGAATGAATAAGGGATGATGTTGTATTATGAAACATTTATCACTTGACATGTTGTATTTCTGTTGGATGATGTTGAACCTATGTTAGAAGTATGTTTGACATGATGTTTAAATATCTGTTGGAAGATGTTTGAATGAGCACATGGTTTTTCCTTTTTTGATTTTTTTCAATTTTGTTTTGCTCATTTAAATTCTGGTCAAACCTAACTTTGATCAAGATTTAAACAAGTCTAAAACATCAAAATGAAAAACTAAGCCTGGATACTTCTTAGTCAATCCAAAATGAAGTTGTGGTGAGCTTTTTGAAATTTTCATGAAAAATGTGCTAAAAAGAGGGGTCCAAAGGTAGGGTAAACGGCCTCATTTCTAAGCAAAAAAAAATTCGACCTTGTCTAAATCAGCCAAATAACTTTCCTACACATATATTCTATATGTACAGACTATGTGCGCTGGTTTTTCCATTTTATGATTTTTTTTTAAATTTTTTTTTTCTCATTTGAATTATGGTCAAACTTAACTTTGACCAAAATTTAAACAAGTGTAAAACATCAAAATGAAAAACTAAGCCTGGATCCTTCTTAGTCACTCCAAAATGAAGCTGTGGTTAGTTTTTTGAAATTTTCATGTTCATTTCCCCAAAACACTTCTCTTCACTTCATACAAGAGAGTTTGAGATACTCGAGATATCATACAATACACATGAACTTATCATTTAAATGTATGTAAAGCTTGTTTATCAACTTAAATCGTTAGTATATGATATAAGAAGACTATGTGCGCAGGTTTTTTATTTTTCTGATTTTTATTTAATTTATTATGCTCATTTGAAATCTGGTCAGACATAGCTTTGACTGCTCCAAACCCCTCCCAAACCCCGCTAACCCTAGCGCTGAACAAGGACCGTTCATCTAACCCTAGCGGCGATCAAGGGCCGTCGATCTAACCCTTCTAGAAGGAATCTGCAGGGAGGAGGGGGGCAATCCGCAAGATGCAATCTGATTGGCTGGGAGATTTTTTTTAAATACCGGGCGCGCTGGATGGACCGTTGGGCCGTCTCGTGCTTTGGGCCTGAGACCGCAGTAAATAGCCCGTCTCAGCCTTTTCAGGCCTTGCATGCATGGAGGCGGCGACGTGGGTTTGCATGCGCGGGAGGCGGCGACGTGCATGCATGCGAGCGAGGCGCGCTAGGTGAGCTAGGCTAGCGAGGCGAGCTAGGTGGTTCAGTGCAGTGGTTCAGGGCGGCGATTCACATGCACCGTCCGGTCAAAGAGCTATGCAGTGATTCAGATGCATGCACGCGCCCCATGCATCATTTTCGTGCAAAAAATTAAGTGTGCAAAACGTAAGGATACACACACGCTTCTGGATTCACACACGCACCATTCTCATCCTTTCTCTCTTCCTCTCCCACGCACAGGCCTATAAATGGGGTGCCTCTCTTCCTCTCCCACCCACAAGCCAGATCCGATCCTATCCAACTTCAAACACCCAAGCGACCGAGCCCTCCCCAAGCGAGACCAAGTGAAGATGCAGTTCAACGGGCCGACCTTCAACCGTCCGCCTGTCGTGCCGGAGCTGCGCTACCCACCGGGCGTGCTCGTGGAGAGGGAGCTCCGTGTGTGGGCTATTTCAAGGTGGAGGGGTTCCGTCGAACTCACCCGCGCCTTCCTCAGAGCCGGCTATGCCCACCTCCCATGGGGCTTGCCGAGGATGTTCACCCTCAACAAGGTTCGTGACCGCGGCGGCATCCTCCTACTGCTCACGGTCACCTTCACCAACCCGTTTGACGCGCGCGAGCTCCTCGGCCAAGTCTTTTGGTGCGGCTGCGAGGCCATCTTCTTCACCGTCTACAACATCTACACCAACTACGAGCGCATCTTCCCCGCTCCAGGCCAGATGCACTCCGTTCCCTACGACGAGGAGGAGGAGGTGTGAAGATGAAGACGGTGTTCAAGGGGCGCGCGTGAAGGTGGAAGAAGAAGGTCAAGATGAAGATGTTCAAGCCCGGAGTCAAGCTCATCATGTTTCGTTTTTTATTTTGTTGCTTTTCTATGTCATGTCGTGTCGTGTCATGTTTCGTCATGTGTCTGTGAACTATGAACTTATCTAAGTTATTGCAATGGTACGGTGTGTTCCATCTTATCTAAGTTATTAGGGTTTATTATGTGTGTTAAAAAATGTCCGTGCCCAAACATATCATTTCTTCCCTAAACAAGTCATGAAGTTCGAGAACTTGTGGTTTTCATTAATGAAAATCGGAGGGGGTGAGAAGCCCTCTGTTTCATTCAAAAAAAAAGTCATGAACTAACATGCAAATTTATTCCCTTTAAATCCTAAACCAAGTGCCACTCTATCCCTAGACCAAGTGCCACTCTGACCAAAATCATGTGGTAGTGCAACATACATTTTCAACCTTCCAACCCTCCAAAATTTAAGTGCAAAACAATGGAAAAACACTCTCACGCGTGTCCAAACATTCACGGTCTCACTATTTTTTTTAAAAAAAATTCAAAATCTCACTATGTATACCTTCCTTCCCTATCCATGTCAAAGTCTTGCCATCTGTCGCGGTTACCAGCGCAGCCCTAAACACCACAAACCCACGCGGTCCTGGGTTCGAGTCCCCAGCCGCACCAATTTTTTGTGCATTTTCCACCCTTCATTTTTTACACAAATTATGTTTTTCTCAATGTAATGCCCTTAAAAATTGTTCATTTATTTTGGCACCTGGCGTAAACCTCTACCAGAGCTGAGGCACATTTTCCATGACATTTTGGTCTTTGATTTAAATCACGGTGTATTTGAATTGGATTAATTAACAGCTCTAAAAAATTTCTAACCTTAATTGTTTGGCTCCGGAATAATTCTATTAGCTTCCACAAAAAGTTCCAGCATTATGATTTACTGCCTAAATTAAATCAGAATAGAAAACAGAAAAATACGCAAGAGAACCCCTGAATGGGCCTAATTGGATGCAGTTGGCCCATTAGTCTAGCCTACACTTGACTCTATGCTCTGAATTTGGCCCAAGAGCAACCTTTTTGGGACAGAAAGGCAGAGCAGAGAGCTGCATTTCATTGATCAAAAGTTTCTGAATTCCTAATTTCTTCTCTTTTTTCCAACATATTTAAATGTTGGTCACTTCTTCTCTTTTTGTTTCAACATTTAAACAACCTTTAAACAACTTTAACCAACATTTAAACTAGGTGGATTTCTCAAACAATTTCAAGATTACAAATTCCTCCATAATTCATGCCTTTTCATACATTTTCAACATTACAACCAGTGGGATTACCATACCTACAAATGCCCAAAAGTATTTGCAAATGGGTATTGGTAGTGCTTGATCTTCAAGCTTCCTAAGCTTCTTCTTCAACATCCTAAGGTCAACAGCTAGCTCTCTGTCAGTGCGTGCTTCGCCCTCCATCCCTTCTTCCGGAGCTCGTGGTGCGGCCCCTGCCGTTCGTGGCAGCATGCGCAACCATTCTTCATGCTCTTCTTGCAGTTCATTCATCAGAGTCTTGGCCAGAGCATCGACCCAAAGAAAGAAGCATGTCACCTGCATGAACACCAAACAGATCAACCCATTGCTCAAAGATCCCGACCACGAAAATGGTGCAATTGCCCCGATTCTTACCCCATTCTCGCTGCACATGTAGAACGGACGATTCTGGTTCCTCGGTGTCTGAGAAACCCTCCGATCAACGCCCGCCCGGCACCGCGGACAGACGAAGATAGGCATGTCCACACGCGCCCGGCTCTGCATCCGCGAGGTGGCGCGGGAGCTTGAGGAAGACATGGAGCTCGGAGCCGAAGGGATCTCAACGCCGCCGCGCCCTCCACTGCTAGATTCCCACCGCCATGCCCTCCACAGCTAGCTTCCCGCTGCCGTGCTCTCTCTCTCTCTCTCGCTGTGGTCACTGCCGTGCTCTTTGTCGTCGTGATCACCACCGCTGTCGCCCGCTTATATAGCACACCCGCCAACGGCTCTCTGCTCAACGGCTCTCTGTTGGGTCCCACAAGCCACGCGTGCACTGAATAAAATTGGTCGTTTTTGTCGCCTGGTCCCACCTGTAAGGGCCGAGTCAAAAGGTTGACCTGACGGAGATGGCAGAGTTCACGGAACAAGTCGGTGCGCACGGACTAGGGGCAAAACTGAGCACAATTCGCATCTGAGGGCAAAACTGAGTACATGGACACCACTGAGGGCAAAAGGATAATTAACCCTTGAATTAAAGATGAAGAGTTTGAAAGAGATGATCTTTAAAGACTCATCATCATTCGAAGAGGACAAAGACGGCGATGACTTCAAAACTGTTCTTGGCATGATTTAAGTGACCGAGGAGAGGATCGTAGTTTGACCGCATACAACTCAACCTAGATAGAGAGGAGGGCCATACCAAGAATATGAGAGATTATTTTCATCCAAATGCAACCTATCAGGAGAAGTATTTTCGCCGGCGCTTTCGAATACACACAAGTCTTTTTCTCATCATTTCAAAACCGTTGAGAAGTATGATGATTGGTTCAAGTTTAGAAGGAATTCATGTGGAGAGATAAGTGCAAACCTATGATGATGTGCATTGCGGCTGTTTGAGTTTCGGCATACGGGAGTTCGGCCGATGCAATTGATGACTATGTCCGCATTGGAGAAGATACACTTTGAAGGCCTTCGAAGATTCACTAAAGCAATGATCAATGTTTTTGGAACACAATCGGTTGTTAGCTATGACGTGCTCACCCCCTCTTTATATATCTGTAAAAACTTAAACAATACAAGTGTGGTGGATTCTGTCTCATTGTCAATTCTCTACACTCATCATGGCATGACGTGATGGGCCGTCGTCGATCCCTTGAGAGGTGGAGAGCAGAACTCCGGGAGGGTGGGATCAAATATGGGAACACAATATAGTAGGTCCTCATTGGTCTCTTCGTCACACTTCTGCTCCTTCGACGAGTCCCCACAGGATGCCACCGGGATGACGTGCCACCTCTACAGTAGGCGCCCGATGCTCCTGGCCTGCGAGCGCGCGGGCCGTGCCGGCGTAGTAGTGACCTCATCGCCGCAGAACCGCTCTGGCAGCCCGAGGGAGCAGCGGTCTAATACCAATTTGCACCTCTGGTGCAGAAAAACCCAACCAATTTGATCCCGACATAGCCGCAGTCGCTCAGAGTTCCCAGACCCACACCACACACCGACGATCTCTCCGCAGCCGCACGCCACAACCACCATCTTCTCTCTCGGGCACACAGACTTCTCGGATAGTTTTCGGCATGGATCGTCTTCCACGGGCACTTAGCTCATGACAAACCCGACCTAAAAAATATCATAAGCATTCCATAAATTTATCACCGTGTAAACGATCTGTAGTATTGAACGCACCAGCCAGTTCACTCAAAATATGAACAATTATTTTAATACAACAACTCGGTTGTTTTCTCACATATAAGAACATGTTTTTTGACAATAGATGAGCACTTCATTTCAAAGTTAGGTTGAGACATTGTTGGTTTTATTTATTATGTGTTCCATTTGGCTGCCCTCATCATAATCAAGTTGCATATGTATGTTCTTTAACAAGATCCAAAAGACATGACAAGGCAAGAGGATAATTTATTATTGTATTGAACAACGAACTAACAACATTCTGGCAACCCAATTATTGTTAACTAAGTAACCGATGGCTACCTGTTTCACTTTGGTGAAGGGGAGGAGCTTGCATTTGTTCGTCAAGTCATGCTCGTACAGCTTCGCCTTATAGTTGCAGTCTCCCCCCACCAAAGTGTGTCACATCGATGATGACCTTGTAGGTCATGCCAGAAACATGTTGTCGTCTGCCACTCATCACCTTGTTGAACTTCACCCTACATTTCACGTGCTTGTTGAACTCCAACACCGCATAGCCGCCGAGCTCTAGGATATGCTCATCATTTATGTTCTTGATTGGCTACTACCCATTCTCTATCATCGTGTGCCACAATTAATTTCCCATCATTTCGCCACACCGCGTGGCCGATGCGCTGGTGCCATACATGATCGCGACAACAAACGGGGAGATGATGGTTGTCCTCATGGCGTGTAAAGTTTGTGCCGAAAATACTATTAGTTGGTTAATGGTGTTTGGAGCTTGAGATAACGGCTGGGTTTTGTGAGACTTTGGTCAACATGCAACATGAGTGGCTCCAAAACAAGGGAGATGAGGGTTCTTAAATATACATCACAATAAGAGGGAAACATTAATTGAATGCATATCCAAATGGGCATTAATAGGACATTTATGACAGCCTTTTAATGGGTGCAATCGTTATTCAAACATTACTTTGCAGCATACCAGAATATAGGGATACTCAATGAGAGATGATTACAGCTTTTTTATTGAGTATGACGGTTAGGCCACTATTCAACAATTATTGAAATGTGGCATCCATTTCTACCTTTATTGCAATACTAATAGATATACACCCACATAGTAAACTAGAAGAAGACTAATTACTTCAAAAGATATTTGGATGAATATCCAAATATGGTGCATTGGTTACCACCGTTGATCTAAATGCAAGCATCTAGAATGCATATATTTAAAGATTTCTAACATAGGCTATATATAAGTTTTAACTTCACTTAATATAAACTTGATAGGCCTTGTAAGCCTATAAGAGGACGTGGAAAGCATGTATTTGGACTTTTGAGCAAAACTGTTAGTATGTTGACATGCAGGTTGATGGTTGTGATATTATTGTTTTATTATTATTATTATTGATATTAATATTTTTATAATATTTTACCATTATATCGATGCAAAAATGTAGGTTGTTTGCTATTACAAAACTAGTTACCCGCACAACATATATCATTGTGGGTTCTAACTAGATGATCATATGACCAATCTAAGTCATGTGGTTCCTTTTTAAATCTGCTTTTTGACCAAATGAAATAGGTAGTTTTTTTGGTTTTAGTAGACTTGTCTTCATCATCACTTTTGGCAGTTCCTACCGTTCTTACTCCGGTTGCTCGACATCAACCTAATGCCCCTTTACATATTAAAATAGAAGTAAGAAACACTCCACCCCTTAATTCACATACAAACACTTTCTCTCCCCCTCTCCTTTCTCTCTCTCTCTCCCTCTCTCTGTGCCTCCATCTCTCTCTCACACACACACACACGCGCGCGCGCGCGCGCGCGCGCACACACACACATCTCAACACATGCCCTATCTCTCGCCACAACCCAAATTCCTTCCTCTATCCCCTCATCCATGCTCTCCTCCATCATGTAGCACATCAAGAGGTCTAGTAATGCTCTCCACTGGATCGAACAACGTGGGATGACCAACTCCGCCTCCATCTCCTTTGTTGAGTTCATCCTTCGATGCACTTGAACACTATTGCTACTCTTATGGGAGTTGTTGGATTTAGTGAAAGAGGAAGGATGATGTAGCAGAATAGTAGAAAGTATTTCCCTCAGTAAAGAACCAATGTTTAATCGAACCAGTTGGAGTCTACAAGCTAACAAGATAAGCAGCAAGTGCACACAAACATAATAAATGCTTGTGCCCAACTTGGCAAGGGGGTTATCAATCCGCTCATCTTGATAGTTGCAAGGTTAAAAGCAAATACTGATATGGAAAAAGTTAAAATAGTAATAGTAAATAAAAGAGTGATAGAGAATTGACCCGGGGGCCATCGGTTCACTAGTGGCATCTCTCTCAAAAGCTGGTAGTGGCATGGTAAACAAATTATTGTTGGCAATTAACAGATAAGCAACATTCATAACTATGACCATTCATGGCATAATCTTTTATAGGCATCAAGTCCGTGACAAGTAGACCGTAATCCAACTGCATCTACTACTATTACTCCATCCCGAAACAGCTATCCAGCATGCATATTAAGGTATTAAGTTCAATGAAAAACAAAGTAATGCAATACGCAAGAGGACATGATGTAGACAGAAAGAAACCTAGCAATAAGATCAATTTATGTCGTTTTATCCTTAGTAGAAACAACACATCAGGTGCCTTATCCCCATTCTATCACGGGATATAGATCACCGTGAGATTGAACACATTACTATATATGCACCACTCCCTTTAAAGAATTACCCATCTATCTTCGCCAGAAGAAAAAAAACTCGGAAAGCATAGATATCTACTCAATCATAAAGTAAAGAAAATTCAAAGGATTCAGTTATATTCAATGAACAATCTGATTTATAGGATTTCAGAAATTAAAGGATTTATAGGCGGAATAATTAGGTCAAATAGTCTTAGGGGCCCCACATGGGCAGGTGGCGCGACCATCCCCAGAGGCCGCACCACGTGTGCATGTGCCTAGCTTGTGGGTCCCCTCGATCTCTCCTGAAGCTCCTAGGGTCCTTAGTTGTCCAGAAAAAATCATCAAAAAATTGGCATTGTATTTGGACCCTCCTAGATATTGATTTTTCGTAAAACCAAAAACAAGCAAAAACCATGAACTGGTGTTGGGCGCTAAATTAATAACTTAGTCCAGAAAAATAATATAAGTATATAGAGGTGATAATATAATAGTATTTAAATAAAAAATTATAGATATGTTGGAGATGCATCAACTATCTATGCTCAAATTTTCCCATCTTTTTGTCCAGGAAATCCTATTCTACGCTTATTGTTTAGGATAGCTGCCATTTTCCCTAATGAGAGTGTTGTAGGGCCGACCATGTTCCGGGGTTTAATTATAAATTTTCACGTGCTTTTTTCACCTTTCTTTTTTTATGTTCATTGTTTCTAGTAATATTTAATATGTACCTTTTATTGAGGCTAAATGCTCACTATCACTCGAGTGCAGTAGAAAATATGAGGAATCCCCTATTGGCAAGAACATATTAGGCTGATAGTTATCGGAACCGATGCCACCACAAAATATTTTTCCCTTTGGCAAGTCAAATGGCCGGTGGACTCCTACACAGACAGTTAGGGAGGCCACTTATATAGACTCACCTCCTTTACAGTTATTAGTATGGAACACACACAAAAATTTGTATCGAATATATAGCTTCAGGACTGTGTTCACACCACAATATATTATTGTTACTATTTTAATAAAATCCATTATTTTTATGAAATTATAGATCTATCTAGAGTTGAGATTTGCTGGTTTTATTTATGTGTTACATTTGTTTTCCCTCATCGTAATCAAGCCGCATATGTATGTTTTGACAAGCTCCAAACCACATGACAAAGCAAGAGGACAATTTATTATTGGATTAAACAAACAACTAACAACATTCCAGGAACCAAATTATTGCTAATGAAATAACTGGTGCCCGCCTATTTCACTTTGGTAAAGGAGAGGAGCTGGCGTTTTTTCGTCAACTCCTGCTCGTACAGCTCCGCCTTGTAGTTACCGTCTTCCCCACCAAAGTGTGTCACATCGATAATGAGCTCGTAGTTCATGCCGGACACATGTTTTTGTCGGCCGCTCAACACCTTGTTGAACTTGACTGTGCAGTTCACATGCTTGTTGAACTCCAACACCGCCCAATCACCGAGCTCCTGGATGTGGTCATCATTTATGTTCACGATTGGCTCCCACCCATCCTCTACTGTCGTGTGCCATAATTGATGTCCCATCGAATCTCCACAACACGTGGCCGATGCGCTAGTAGCATACATGACCGTGGCAACAATGACAACGAGGATGCTGGTTGTCCTCATGGCGTATTAACTTTGCGCCAAAGACACTATTAGTTGGTTAATGGTGTTTTGAGCTTGAGATGGCAAGTCGGTTTATGAGGGACTTTGGTGAACTTCAGAGTGAGGGGTTCTAAAACAAGCGAGACGTGGGTGCTTAAATAGGCATCACTATAAGAGGTAAACATTAATTGAATGCATATCCGAATGGGCATTAATAGGGCATTTATGACAAGCTTTCAATGGGTGCAACCATTATCTAAACATTAATATGAAGCATACCCAAATATAGGGATACTCAAAGAGAGATAATTACAGTTGAGTGTGACGATTCCACCACTGTTCAACAATCGCTAATAGAAAAAGGGTCAAATGTGAAGCACATTAGTGCCGGTTTGTAACAGAACCAACACTAATGTGATCAATAGTACCGATTCGTGGCGGCGATCAATAGTACCGGTTCATGGCGAACCTTTAGTACCGGTTCATGCCACGAACCGGTACTAAAGAGGATGTGGCAGCCTGCGGTCAGGCTATGGCCCCACCATCACCATTTAGTGTCGGTTCGTACCACGAACCGGTACTAATGAGGTTAGGGCAAACAGTTTTTAGTCCCACCTCGCTCCCCTAACAAGGTTTTTACCACCTTCACTATGTTACTTCTCAAACTATCACAAGCACTTGGTCTTCCTTGAACTCTATGTGTAGAATTTGTGGCCGCAATATGAGTCTTCACCGGTTTACAAATCGTTGAGGACTCATATTGACAATTCAGATTGTACACAAAAAGATCATTGATGATCAAAGTATTTTTGATGTATAAGATCATATTGACAATTCAGACTGTAAAGAAATATAAGATCATGATCTAAATGCTCTTATATTTTCTGCGTTCAGTATGCACCATTCAAAGCGATGCCATCAATTTTCAACCATTTCTGCCTTCATTTGCTATTTTTCATGCATTTAATGATTTGTTTTGAGAGATAAATGATCTTGAAATTGAAAAGCACTACAAATGAACTCTGAAAAAGTTGAAATTTGGCATGGTATCATCATTTCACCCACATAGCATGTGCAAAAAAGTAGAGAGGGTTACGGCAAAAACTGGATGCACTTCGTTTACAAACTGGACAATCTCTTTCGAAGTATTCGGGTTTCTGACGAAAACCCATCTGTTACAAAGGCATTTCATTTTTTTGAACTTATTACAACTCCAGACTTTTTGTGCATTCAGTATGCACCATTCAAAGCGACGCCATCAACATTCAATTATTTCTGCCTTCATTTGCTATTTTTCATGCATTTAATGATTTGTTTTGAGAGCTAAATGACCTTGAAATTGAAAATCACTACAAATGAACTCTGAAAAAGTTGAAACTTGGCATGGTATCATCATTTCACCCACATAGCATGTGCAAAAAAGTAGAGATGGTTACGCAAAAACTGGATGCACTTCGTTTACAAACTCGACAATCTCTTTTCAAGTATTCGGGTTTCTGACAAAAACTCATCTGTTACAAAGGCATTTCATTTTTTTGAACTTATTACAACTCCAGACTTTTTGTGCATTCCGTATGCACCATTCAAAGTGACGCCATCAACTTTCAACCATTTCTGCCTTCATTTGCTATTTTTCATGCATTTAATGATTTGTTTTGAGCTAAATAACCCTAAAATTAAAAAGCACTCCAAAATGAGACACATTAGTCCCAGTTTAAATTTGAGCCGGCACTAATGTGTCCATTAGTGCCGGTTCCAACGGCTAGGCGGGAGGAGCTCTTTAGTACCGGTTCGTGGCGAACCTTTAGCACCGGTTTGTGGCACGAACTGGTACTAATGAGGTTGTGTCAGGTCAGGCTGGGGCCCCACGAGCACCTTTAGTACCGGTTCATGGCATGAACCAGTACTAGAGTTTCTTAGTAAACTGTTTTTTAGTCCCACCTCGCGAAGAGAGAGGCACTAGGAGCGGTTTATAAGCCCTGAGTGCAGAGACAATAAAGAAGAGGCTCAATGCTCACGTTGCTTAGCTTCAAGCCTTGAGGAATATGTTAGACTGCACGGAGCTATGTGAAGTGCAGTTTACACTATTCCGAAAGGCTTGAAGCTAATTAACGAGCATTGCACATCTTTTTTATTTTTAATAACTTATTATAACTCCGGACTTCTTCTGTTACGGCAAAAACTGAAGTATTTTTAATAACCTAAAGTATCAGGGCCGGTTTCAGACGAAAACTCATCTGTTACACCGGCACATCATTTTTTTAAACTTATTATAACTCCAGACTTTCAACCATCAACTTGGCATGGTATATAAAAATAAATGAATAGAAGAAAATAAATAAAGCAGAAAAGAAAAAAAGAAGGAAAGAAAAAAATATAGCAGAAAAGAAAAAAATATAGCAGAAAAGAAAAAAACTATATAAAAAACTACTCAGAAATAAATAGAAGAAAATCAATATAGCAGAAAAGAAAAAAACTACTCAGAAATAAATAGAAGAAAAAATAAAGCAGAAAAGAAAAAACTATATAAAAAATTTGGGGCGCTGCCCTGTGGGCCTGCTAGACCACGGGCGTGCAATTTCAGGCCCACAAGGCCCAGCAGACTCACAGGGCAGCGCACCGTAGTTAGGCCCAGAAGCCTGCTTTATAGAGGAGTTCGAAAGGGCAGCCACGACTGGGTTTATAAACCAGTGCGGCTGCCCTTCCCCCGGCGAGGTGGGACTAAACTTTGTGCACCGCCACTACTAGGGAAAACCTTATACACAGAATATTAGCAGCAGCGCGGTCTAAAAACAGGCACTGCTGCTAATTAGCAGTAGCGAGCTTCAGAAAAGAGCGCTACTAATGACTAAGTAGCAGTAGCGCTCTAGGTGAAAAGAGTGCTACTACTATAATTGCCACGGTGTTGCCTCCAGGCTAGATATAGTAGTAGCGTGGGAGGAGGCACGCTACTACTATACGTTACCTGTAGCGACTTATCAGTAGCGCATAGCCCCGCGCTACTGATAGGTCTAAAACTCGCGCTGCTGCTAGGCTTTTCCCTAGTAGTGCGCGGGTGGCAGCGCACCATCTTTAGTACCGGTTGGTGGCTCCAACCGGTACTAAAGGGTGGTCTTTAGTACCGGTTGGAGCCACAAACCGGTACTAATGGCCTGCTCTTCCCGCCTCTTGGCTTGGCCAAAGTTGGCCTTTAGTACCGGTTGGTGGCTCCAACTGGTACTAAAGGCCTCTCCTACATATACAACACTTACGAAAATTTTCAGTAAGTTGTTCGTCTTCGTCGCCGCCCCCACCCCGTATCGCGCCCCGTCCCCGTCGCCGTCGTCGCGCCCCGGCCGTCCCCGCCCCCGTCATCACGCGCGCCCGGCCGTCCCCGTCCCCGTCGTCACGCGCGCCCC
>NC_041382.1:776940771-776959624 GCF_002162155.2 Triticum dicoccoides
GTACGTACACACACATACACACACACACACAATTTTTTTACTTATTTTCTGCTTTCTGTTTTCTGTTTTCTGTTTTTAGATTAATGCATGTCAAATTGTTAATTAGATGAATTACCAAGATAAGAATGTTAGATTAATGTGAAATGTTAGATATGAATTAGATTAAGTTAAATATTAATGTCAATTGTTAGATGAATTATAGCTAGAAATTAATTAGGTATATGAGATTTGAACTAGTTGAATTAATATAACTAGTTTATTTTTAGTAAATGCTTAGTTGAATTAATAGAACTAGTTGAATTACTTGAAATAATAGAACTAGTAATGTTTCACCTATATATAGAACTTAACTAGCTAGATGTTAATGTTAATGATCTTTTTATATATTTTTAGTTTATATAAATGTTAGATTAATGTCATATGTTAGATGAATTATATAGAAATATATGTTAGATATTAATGTCAAATGTTAGATGAATATTAGAATTAGCTAGATATTAATTAATGTTAGATAGTAAGTGTTTAATGTTTCACCTATATGAACATAGGAAATGTCGTCTGACGATGAATTTTTTTTCATTATGTGTGAACACTGTGGAGACCAACGCGGCCTGTGCGACAGAAATTTCCTTGTTGATAATAGACGCTTCAGCATCAAGCTGGATGAGACATTCGAAGTGGATAACGTAAGTCACAACGTCAAGTATTTTTTCGTAATATAAGCATTATACTTATGCTTCATTTGCTTCAACTTACAATTTTAAATTTTCACTGTTCTACTAGCACATCCCCTATCATGCAAGAATTTTGTCTTGGATAAGATAGGTTTCAGTGCTATGGAAACTATGGAGGTAAAGAAAGTTTACCTGAAGGCCGAGCATGGTTATACTTTCAACGTTAAATTATACAATGCAGACACATACACCTATTTTGAATGCAAAACTTGGCAAGCACTATGCAATGCTTATGCATTTGAGCCTGATATGGTTATCACCTTTGATATTTATCCGGAAGATGATACTGAAGGTAATATCGACATCTGGTTCGATGTGCAGAAGCCTCCAGTTCTACCATTATGTGAGTTTCTCAACCATATTTATGTCTTTGATATTGTTTATTCAAAAATAGTTGACAACTTATTTCCATTGACAGCTTATTTCCATTCAAACAAACATGTCCGGCGCTTGATAGATAGGACCTACTACTGTGCCGAAGCTGCACTAAACTGCGAGGAGATAAGTCATTATGTTTCATGGCTTGAGGATCTTCATACTGTTAAGATAAATTTTCTTCCTGGACTTAGAAATGTTAGTACTCAAAACGTGCGACCAATAGTGATCGTATTGAACTACGGTCACATCTATTTACGAAAGATGGTAATATTTTTACTAAGTCCTCAGTGCATCTTTTGCATACATTATTTTTTTGCTAAACTTTCATTGCTAAGTATATTAATTACTATATGATGTTCTTCAACAGGGACTCCCGATGACAGTTGTGCCTCAGTGGATCGAGACTAAAGGTCACATGTCAATGGTTAGCTTACGGCCAAGATATCCTACATTGCACATGAGTGCATTCAGGATTTCTAAAAGTGATGAATGCTTAATAGTGAAAGATTAGAACAAAATTGTTAATGATCCTAGCAGAGAAGTACTAGGGGGCAACAATGAGAAGCGCAACCCACGATAGGAGACAGGTTCATCTGCATGCTCCAGTATGATGAATCAGGAGAGCTATATATGTTCTATGCTATTTTACCTGAGAGAGAGCAGCAGGAGTGATTTAGCTAGTTCATACTCTTAGTACTTTTGTCCTCTCATGTCCGTGTTCTTCGTCCTGAACTTAATCTCAAAGGGGTGATTTGCTTTTGTGGTGTTAATTATGAACGCTTATAATATCATGACCATGTTGAACTCGATGATATCTTTGCTTCTGGTACAAGTGAATGTTTTTTCTTTAGTGTTGGTGGTGATTAGATAGCGGTAATGACTATGATGATTAAACAGTGGTAATGACGACTATGATGATTTTTAGCTAGCTAGTTTACTGTTGTTGATGATATGATGCAAGAGTTTTTATATTAATATGATGATGATGATGATGATGATGATGATGATGATGAGTTATTATATCATTTATGAAAGAAATCGCAAATTAGTTTCAACTTGATGGATCCTAGCTAAGTGATCAAGTATATGCCATATCCATATTATACTTGATCACCTATAATTAAGTGATCAAGTATAATATGGATATGGCAGATACTTCACTTAGCTAGCTAGGATCCACATGCATCCAGTCGAAACTAATCTGCGGTACTTTCACCTACTGATTTAACAACTAAAATAATCACTAAATTAAATTGAAAACACAAAATTAAAGGAAAAATAAAAAATAATATCAAAACACCCCCAAATATTTAGTATCGGTTGGTGTTACCAACCGGTACTAATGTCCTGCACACACCCTGGCCTGGCTCGTGCCACGTGGTGGCACTTTAGCGCCGGTTCGTGATGAACCGGTACTAAAGGGGGGGACCTTTAGTCCCCACTCTTTAGTGCCGGTTGTAGAACCGGCACTAAAGGCCCTTACGAACCGGCGCTAAAGCCCGGTTCTGCACTAGTGAATTTTTGAAATGTGGTATCTGCTAATACCATTGCTGCAATACTAATGGAAATACACCCACATAGTAACATAGAATGAGACTAATTAGTTCAAAAATTAATTGGATGCATATCCAAATATGGTGCATTGGTACTACCGCCGATCTAAATGCCAGCATCTAGAATTTATATACTTAAACAGTTTCTAATTTAGGCTACAGATACAACTTTAACTTGACTTAAGATTGACCTTCTAAGCTTATAAGAGTGAGTAGAATTGTAGAAAGCACATATTTTAACCTTTGAGAAAAACTGTTAGCATGTTTATGCAGATTGATGGTAATAGTATTAGTTATTTATTATATTCAAATTTTATAATATTTTACCGTTATCTCGGAGAAAAAATTTAGGGAGATTGATGGTTTGCTACCAACATTTGGCGTTGCCAGCATTTGGAAGCCCAACATTTATAAAATCAAAAGTAGCCAACATTTGGCAACCTTCTGTGAGATTGGCAACGAAAATTGATATGCTACCAATCTCTAGCCAACATTTTGTAGTTGCCAAAATTTGGCATCAAACCAATTAGCCTCAGGATTTCCCTGTAGCTCCCTAGAAACATGCAAGTGCAGCCTTGCAATTTTGACCTCGCGTATAGTAGGCCCAAGCACAATTAAACAGAGGGTTGTTCCCCCGCAAAGAAAAACAGAGGGTTGTTAATTGCGCTCCAGAAGGGGCTCCCCTATATCCCGCCTTCAGCGGGTTCAGCTTTCGTTTTGCTGAACGGGCGAGCGAGATAGGCAGGCCCACGCGCGTGGCAGGCCGCATCCTCTTTTTTTTTCTCGTTTCATTTTTTGCTTTATTTTTGTACTTTCATTTATACTTTACAATATTCCAAATATATATATTATAAAAACACTCTATGAAAACATTTGAAATTTTTGAACAAGTATTTGAAAATTGTTAATCAAGTATACAGAAAAATGTTGATATGTATAGAAAAATTGTTGACCATGTATTAAAACAATGAATTTTTTATCATGTATATAAAAATGGTAATCAAGCATTTGGGAATTTCAAATGTATATATAAAAACTGTTGACCATGTATTAAAAATGATAAAACAATTGATCATATATATATATGTATATGTTAATCTTTTATTTGAAAAATCTTAGTCAATCCTTTTTAAAATGTTAAGAATGTGTATAGAAAAAATCTTAATCAAGTATTTAGATGTGTATTAGAAAAATGTTGATGACAGATACAAAAATATAGAACAATAACTAAAAGAACAAAGAAAACCCAAAATTAAAAATTCCAAAAAAAGAATGAAGAAAAGGGAGAAGAAAAATAAAAGAAAAAAGCCCAAAGAAAAAATTGAAAAAAGAGGTAAAATGAAACAAATAAGTAAAACAGAGAAAAACCACTAAAAAACAAAAGAAAGAATGAAAACAAAAATCCCGGTAAAGCTAGTGGTAAACCAGCTTATTGCGCCTCAAGTAGACCACCCCCTTCTGCTATTTTAATAACTTGACCCTAGCCTTGTGGCTGATACGCCTCCCATTAACCAGTAGACCCGAGGTCTCGGCTCTCACGCGGAAGAGAGAGAGAGAGAGGCTACTAGCTTTTGGGCGTGGCCCATTAAAAGTTTTTTCTTCTTGTTTGAAAGGTAATAGAAAGTTTTGTATTCCATTTTCTGTTGCATGATGAATAGTCAATGGTTCATTGCCGACCAAAAAGAAAATCACCATGTCTTTATCTAACTAATTTAAGTAATATTAGATTTTTTTTGCAAAGAAATAAACTTATTTATATGTTATAATTAATATTTGCACATATACATTAATTAATATTATAATTCGAAAATGTCAAGTGTTTAAAAAATTATGTATACTTTAAAAATAAATTTATTTAATCTCACAAATATATGAGCATTTAAATAAAATTAAGGTGTTCATGCTGTTTCAAACATATATTCACGTTGTTGTACATAATGTTTATATATATTTATGAAAATGTTCATGTACTCTTAAAACATTGTTATTTAGATTTAAAAAACGAACAAAACAGAATATCAAATAGATAGAAAGTGCGAGAACATTAAATAATCACAGCAAAAACGGACCCTAGAAAACTGCGAAGAAAACAAAGATAAGAAGAACAAATGCAAAAAGAATCATTTTGTGCCCCGCATTACTAAGAAAGCCCAAGTTGGACCACATGTGAGCGAGTGCGCACTATAGCTCACAATAAGCGAGGTATAATGTTTGTGACGTAGAACGGTCCAACATCAAATAACATAGTTTGAACATGCCATGCTAAACAAATACACAATGTTGTTCGACTCACTGCAATCGCTGAGATTTATCGGCCCCACACACCGGTGGTCACTCCACCACCAACAGCTCACCAAGGCGTGATGTGAGGATCACCCATTAATCTGCCCAAACGAGAATTGCAGTGGCGATGGAGGTGAGCAGGGACATCAAATCTCAACCTTCAGGTTGTCGGCGAGAGGACTAAAACACCAACAAGAGCGAAACTAATAGGTTTTTTTAATACAAACTAATAAGGTTGTAGATTAGAGAAGAATATTAGAGCAACTCCAACAAATCCTGTATCCATAAAATAACTAACGTCTAGGGGGGATGTATGGACAAAACACGTATCCAACAGATCCCGTAAACATGAGTAAATTTACAAGATTATGTAAACTTGCCTTTGATTTAGGTGAAGTTTTCCTTCCGTAAACTTTTGATGGGTAATACATTGGCTGAAACTTCCCAATGCACCGCCGCTACCCTGCTGAAAAGCTGCCGCCCGCCCACCCACCGGCGCCGCACCGAAAAGCCATCGCTTCACCGTCAGAAAGCAGTCGTGCCGCCACTACCTGCCACGCCGCCGCATCGCGGCATCACCGCCGCCCGTGTTACCGCCCGCCGCTATGCCAGACCGCCGTCGCCCCGCCCCACGTCACCACACAGCCTTTCGCCGGCGGCCACCGCACTGCCTCGCGCCGAAGGCCGTCACACACGTCACTGGCTGGCAGACACTAGACCATTATCTAGTATTGTTTAGTGAAAAATAAAATAAAAACATTTTTATGGGAAGAAGTTTACCGGATCTGACAAAAGTAGCTCTCGGGAAATTTCCCCTAAAATTTACAGACATCCTGTAAAAACACTTTTAAGGGAAGTTTTTTGGGGAACATTTAGAGTTGCTCTTAGGGAGAGATATCGGTTGAAACGTTAGCACCAGCCAACCGTTGGCGGCTTTTTTAGATGAACGACCTGACTTTATTTCATTGTTCAACAAATAATGCAAAACAAAGATATCAAGTAGGTTTGAGAAACCAAACATGACGCCCCACCACATGTGTGGTCGCCATTCTAGCTAGTCTGTGTGCTTCCCCATCGCTATCACTCTGCTGATGGCAAATTTCGACATGCCATAGACGAAGTTTTGCAAGTATTGATGTCTTGCAAAATCATGCAATGGTTTCCCATGTTCCGCGAGGCCTCTAGCTCTTTGACGACTTTCAGACATTCGGATGCTATGTGAATATTATTGAGCTAGAAATCCTGCTCCAGAGTTAGAGCTTTTTTTTAGAGAACCCAGAGCTAACCCTAAACCCTAAACTCTAACCCTAACCCTAAACACTAACCCTAAACCCTAGAGCTTCTCCGCTAATCACAAGCGTGGAGAAGAACCGGCCCATTGGTCCGGCCAGCCCAAGTCCAATACGACGTGATCTACATACAGGGGGTTCATGGAAAACGTTTTCCTGTTTCTCCGAAGAGTTTCCCACACACAATCGGATCGATACCCAGCAACTCAAACACCGGCGCCGGCGACCCTGCAGGAAGGTGAGCCCTCCAATCCCCCAGATGTATCTCTCTCGGGGAGAAATCTGGAGCCGTGAGGGTTTGAAAGGAAACCCAAGAGAGGCTCGTTCATGCGGCAAGGCGATTTCCGCTCCAGGAAATCAATTGGTAGAACTATGCGGTGCGTCTTCGGTTTCTTTCTTCCCACGGAACAGATCGACCACCCGACAGAAATATTCCATACGCGTAACTGGGAATTACATGTGCACGTGTGTGTCCGTGTAGGACTAGTACGCTGTACGCGTGTTGGACACCAAGTAGGCTAGCTCCTGTTGGTTTAGCTGCTATATATATGTACCTATAGCCCCTGTAATCTAATTGTGTTGCGTGTTGTATATCGCTGCTAGCTATTAGTAGATCGATTACTATATCAATTCCGGCTACAAGCAGAGTACGTACTACTGGTTCACGTCCAGAGAATCTATCAGCAGCAGAACGACTAGCTTGAGCCTAGCTTTCACTGCTTAGGAGGGAACGATCAGAGGAGACAGCTTTGCCTTTTCGCCGTCTATTGCGTAGCTGTCGTGGCACTGTCGGAAAGTACTTGACATCGGGACAGGGCCAACACCCGTTTGCTTACGTTTGCTTGGTTATTAATTGGTTTCTCGGCAGGACACATGGCTATGCTGCTATACGAAGCACCCACAGGCATTGCAATTTTCTCTTTTGATGGGGACTACCTCAATGATCCGGTGGAGGTACTCGTTTTTTGTTGCTGATACTCCTTAGTTTTTGGCACCATTCATCAATGAGACAGTCAACATCATCTAAGTAATTTATCTTTTTCTTTTCCTACAGAAGTTCTGGGAGTGCTTGCCACCGCTTGTTAGTACTGCTCCCATTCTCTCTCTTACTATTTTTTATCATATTTTCTTACGCTTTCTGTTGCCAACTAGAACCGAGTAAGACTTTACAAAGATTACTGCAATGTTTTACCAGTCTTTGTTTTCAATTTTTGCTGCGACGAGTGGGTGCAACATAAATGTCAACTCATCAATTGGTACCTGTTATTTTGTTATTTAACTGATTAGAAATCGAATCAAGCTGGTCGACCATATTTTCTTCAGAGCCTTTCCTCATTGTCATGGGTTTTAGTGCCATTTTTTGCACTCTCTTTAGTGGCCAGACATCTGCTAATGGACCCTTAAAAGATCAACTAGCACTGGTTGGAACCCAATTTGGCTATGCACAAATTTCTACCAAAGTGAGTGGTTACATTGTCCTAGCTAGGGATGAACGGGCCCTGACTTTGTACTCCTACCAAGAACGACACTATGGAATTTTTTTTAGAAATACTAACATCTAGCTCTAGGAATGAACATTTTGGGAGCACCACTGAGAGAATCGTCCAAATGGACACTTGGGCAGCACTATGCTTTATTGTTGATGCAGGGCTATTAAATTTCGCTGCCTCCTTTCATGATTTAGACACTTGCATCACATTTGAAAAGCCTTTCAATTTCCTTCGTCTTTATTTCTCAGAATCTGGAGGAATTCATAAAAAATGAGACGGTGCCTTCCCCCATTGACACCACGAACAAAGCTATTGACGATCACCTAGCCAAGAGGCTCACTAAGCTGTGTTGTTCTGAGAAGAAATTAGTTGTGGGGAATATAAAATAATAATTGAAATGGACCAGGTTAGTATACTTGATAATCTTTCTTGTAGCTTCTGTCTGAATGAACAATATTGACCACTACTTTCTTTTTCAGAGAATAACATGTCTGCATGTTCATGTTCCGGATTGTGAGGTGGTAATTTGCAGTCTGAAGAATCCCATGTCTTTATTGCCTAGAAAACTATCAAATCCCGACGAAGATTTAATATTCTTTTTAAAGCAACATTACATTGGTTGCAAGCCTGAGATGGTGAGCTTACCGCTTGTCATTCCTTATTCTTCTCAATGTCAGGACTTTCTTTTCTTTGCTTTTCTTTTCAGCATCTATATTAAGCATGAATAAATCTTCTCTTGTCATTAAATGCTAGATTTCCTCAACTGATTGTACACTTATGGCCCTCTATTGCCAATGATTCGAAGTTTTTCATAGAAATATCATACTATAAATTGACACCGAGAACCCCATTTTGTTCTAGTCATCAACATAACATCTCCTACAAATCTTTACCTTCTTGTTGCTTTCAGTGATGAAGCAAATGCTCCTTTTTATTCCAGGTTAATGACTCTATCGTTAAGGCAGCTCATATCTTGCATGAAAACGAATCACATGAAAAGGAACATTTAAAGTTCTTCCGACTTCTTCTAAAGGATTTTCTGGTTAAATCTTGCATTGACGCTAAGAATTGGAATTCAATCCACTTTGCCACAGCTCTGAAGGTGATCTGTTACCCTAGAGCATCATATGAAGTTTACCGCCCTGATAAGGTGAATCATAATATTTTTAGATGTGAATTGAGTAAGCATATGCTGGAAGTTGTCATTTAGCAATGTACTGAAGTGTTTTTCTTTCAGATTTTTTCATGTGGCATGCATGAAAAGATAAAGGAACATTCATCTGGATATGATACAATGTTTGCCAAGATTGATGTCTTGTCTGTCTACAATGATGTTATTAGTCTCAATTCAGAAAAGTTTTTAATATTGAGTGAATTGGACATCTTAGTTACGAAGGCTAAAGAAGAGTTGAAGATAGCAGGGGCGACCAGATTGTGCAAAGATCGTTCTCCAGGAATGCGGAAACCCAATAGGATCGATTTACAAACTCACTCCATAGTTCGAAAACAAGCTAGGTCTAATGATGATGGCAACCTTTACAACAAACTGGAATTTTCCGGTGAGAAGCAAGTACATGATGTTAAGCAAACTCTCGCTATATTTGAAGAAAATCCTCGTATGGAAGAGTCTAACGGATTATGTAATGAAGAAATCTGCAACAAAGGGAGGAATCAAGGGCGACACTGGTTAAGTGAGAATTCTGATTTTTTGCCTGTTGTGCATTTTCACTTTTTCAGTAAAAGAATTGATGATTAAACATACACTATAGTATACATACTTCACATTGTTGTTTTTATAGCATTCTGCACCTATTGATAAGTTTGGTTATGAATAACAATAGTAAAACACTAAGCAGTGGAGCAATCTAAGTGTCCTTTTTAGGTTTGGCTACATCCAAGTGTTCTTTCTACTTTGGGTAGATTGATTTGAATGCATGAACCGTGTCATATGAATACGTTGAAGTGACATTCTATCTTAAAATGACTTAAATGTTGATACACATTGGCACATCAAATCGCCTTTAAAATATTTGTTTCAGTAAGATTTTCATGGGCATGACATTTCTTTTTCTGCAAACAAGTTTAAGCTACAAAAATATTAGCGTACGTTTTGGTTGGATGGCACAACATGTCAAGTCTAACCTGGACCTTTTGACAAACCTATAGACGGACGGAACTACGCCGATGTCCCTCCTCAAGTCAAGCGAAGGCTTTTGCGTAGGGTGAGAATGCTCCAGAGAAGCAAGGAAAAGGACGAGATGTCAAATCTTCGCGACCTGGGCCCAACGCATAACTGGCCCAAAGCCCAACCAAATCAGGGGCCTACTATTGATTACTAGTCGAAGGCACGTGCTTTGCACGTGTGCATTCTTAATTAAAAATTTGCATAGAAGAAGAAAAATTTAAATACAAATGAAGCACTTTTTATATGGAGTTTTAACTTCACAACCTCTTGCCGAGTTACAATGTTCATGAACAAATTTGATTTTATTTTCAAAACATGCAAAGAGTAATTTTGGTTAAACACTGACTTGACAAACTTGTTGCTAATACTCTTAAAACGTTAAATCACATCATGGGATCAAAAATATATATTTTTTCAAAAAAAAAATCATCTCCATGCATTCTACATCACTTGGACGTAGATGGAATACAATGCATTCTACACCATGCATATTCAATATTTTTGCGAAAAAATGGGTATGTATCAGTCCATATATACATATACATGTAAATGAATGGTAGCATCATAAAATTCATGCAACAACGCGATAACAGCCATTCCGCTTGACCTTATTTTTTTTACCTTTCGTTATTTGCAGAAAAATGGGTTTGTATCAGTCAATATATACATATACATGTAAATTATCATCGTAAAATTGATGCAAAAACGTGAGAACAGCCATTCCGCTCGACCTTCTGTTTTTTTTACTGTTTTTTTTAGAAACACATTTTGATTTTATTTTTCCTCAAAAAAAACCTTTTGATTTTTTAGGGGAAAAAACCTTTTGATTTTATTTGAGAGGTATCTGCTCGACCTTTTTTTTTTTTGAGAAATACCGCTAGTTACGTCCTGCCTTACCACCTAGGCTAAAATATGGTTTGGGCTGACAATTGGCTATACGCACACGGGCCTTGAAGCTTGCCACTGGGCCAACTGTATGGAGCCCCACACAGAAACGTCAACATCAGATCAGCTCCCTCGCATTGGTTGTCGAGCGAGTTCCTTGAAAAAAAGACAATCGAGCGGAGCGCCACCGCTTCACAACCTTCTCCCTTCTATCTTTATCCAAAGTCAGGTAGGGCGGTTCGCTTGAGTTGCTCAACCGTCCCTTTGCCCGGTGCTCATGACGCGCGAAAGCCGTTGCTAGCATCTGTTTGATTGCTGGGTTGGGTTAGCAAGTTATTTATTATCCATTGGCCACATCGCGATAGCCGTACTAGAACTTGACTTTCCCATTCTTGAGCAAGGACCCAGCGTGATCCAGAGGGCAAGCCCATCCCGGGTAACTTTGTATCCTGACCCAAGCCGGAAGTTTGTCGAACTTGTAGTCTAGGACATTGGTAGGGATCCGCATGGGCACCTGACGCCAGGGAATAACGTAGTTCTAAAGTAGTGACTCGTGTCTTGGAGGTCGTCCATCCAAATGTTCCTCTTTGCCATTGCCCGCGTCTACTCCTATAACCGAATCGATGGCCTATAGCGCCTGCTCTTTAGTTGAGTATGAAAAGTGCCCCGCGAAGGAACAAAACCAACTCAAGTCAACCGTCCCGTCGATTCGATCTGAAGTATGAATTGGCCGAAGCAGATACCAAGGCTTCATTGAACAGAGGACTTTAGAAGATCGATACTGGTAGTTGCTTGCGGTGTCTGAACAAGTTTCGAAAAAACTACTGTGTCTGCATTTTCCTAAAGATTGCTGTGAGGCTGATAGTGATATCTTTCCGCTACCGCCCCTTCTCCCGTGTCTCTGCCTCCCACACCACGAGGCATCCGGCAGGTGCAGTGCACGACCCGGCCATCCCGCAGTTTTAGGCACAGTGCACGACCCAGCCATCCCGCTGCTGGACTGCCATGCCGCCGGCGCTGTGCACGACCTGGCCATCCCGTTGCGCTCGCCTAGCCAGTCGTTATCAGGAAGCACGGCGGCGCCAAGATCCGGCAGCCACGGCCGCACACGCTGGGAGGTGGCACACTCCACACCTCCACGGAGATACATGTGAAGCCTGGAGCCTACCGTGGGTTGTGGAGTCCTCTAGAAGGGCGACTCGTTTTCAGGTTTGGCGGGAACAACTTGGGTGGCGAATCCAACTGACAGGAGCCGTTCGATTTAATAGAGTTGACGGCTACAAATGAATCTACTCTGGAAGTTACGGGTAAAAGAAGAGAAAAGAAGGTAGATTCAAATATTCAAAAAAATGTGTACCACAGTAGTAGAGAATTGTGCAAAGAACATGCTGACGTGAAAACATCATACTACAAAGAAGGTTCAACATGTAAACAAAAACTCAAACATGGAGGCTCACAGTCAGGGGCGTAGCCAGGACCCGGGCTGCCCAGGCCATGGCCCTGGTCGTGGAGAAGAAATCCTTTGTTAACCAAGGGTGGCCCGGGGCTTGGCTAGATCCTGCCTACGGCACTGCTCACAGTACTACGATACGTTCTCTAACCCTCTCTGTGGGGCGCCACATGTGACTTGTAAATCCAGCAAATGGCACTGGAATTCCCATACAAGTAGGTTATGAATAAAGGGCAGATGATTACCCCCAAAATGTAGCTCGTGGCAAACCTAGCCTATGAAATCAAAAGCATCACATGAGTCCGATTTTGGTTTCTGAGTTTGGATTGGGTGTTGTTTACCACAACACAACCAATTTACAACTACTTATATGGAATAGAATAATGTTGTCCAAATATAAGACATACAACTAAGGCGACAATATGTACAAATGTTCCCGAACAGTAAGAAAGGAGATTTATTAGTGTGATCCAGAAAAATTGCATCTGGCAAATGAAAATTAGATTCGAGCGAACAAATCCAATAACAACAAAAATTGCGAATCAATAACAATATAGCCAAATTAGACGGAGTAGCAAAGAAAGGGGAAATGATTTATTATATAAGAGAGAGATATATATATATAGAGAGAGAGAGAGAGCACCAACTGTTGTCTTCTGATTATCAACAGAAGAGGATTCTGACAGCGGATCCGGAAGTGGTACAACTTGTACCAACTCTCTTAAAACAGACTTTTGCTCCGCTTTATGTATAAAGCAACAATCAAAGAAATACAAGGCCAGGCGATACAAGATGGCGAAGCAGCCCTATTACAAAGCCAATCCTGAGATATTCTTTTTTTCTATGAGAAACTTTCGATCTATTCATCTTTAATCATGGTAGTACAGCGGACATTAGAAATAATAAAAGTTACATCCAGACACCTAGTGATGACTACAAGCACTGAAGCAAGCCGAAGACGCGCCACTGTCATCGCCCCTCTCTCGTCGGAGTCGGGCACAACTCATTTTTTTAGACAGTCAAAAAGTCGTCATGCTAAGGCCACATAGGACCAACACACCAGACCAACAACCGCCGTTGATGAAGAGAAACTTAGATCAGAAGGATCCAACCTTAAGACACATGAACAAAGACGAATAAAGATCAGATCCGAGCAGATCCAGCAAAGATAACCACCTACCGAATCTCGTGAGATCCGCCGGAGACACACCTCCACTCGCTCTCCGACGATGCTAACCGCACCACCGGGACATGGGCTAGGCAGGGAGAACCTTATTCCATCTTAAAGAAGTCACTGCCATCTCGTCTTCCTAAGTAGGACACAAACTCTAACAAAACTTGAAAAAGCACCTAAAAACGGAGCCTTCCCGCCGGCATACCGAAAAAGGCTTTTGCCCCACTTTATATATAAAGCAAACCGCCAGAGCACGACAACGAAACAAGGTTCACCCCACGCACACAGACAGACACACAGATAAAGTAGTACACGACACAAGTACAGGGGTACTGCTGAGGGCACAGCTCAACAAGCCCTAAAAGACACACACATCCAAACCCGACACAGGGGTGGGGCAGCCACAGCAGGCTAATCAGGCTCAGGAGGAGGCGGCGGAATCGGCGGTGACAGTCGAAGCGCCATCAAGCGGAGGTCGGCGATGATGGTGTTGATGGCATCCCGGTCGGAAGGGTGGCTAAGCGGCCGCCAGAGCTACAGGAAACCACACATTTTAAAGACATCGTCCGTTGCACGTTGAAGGGGAACACGCTGGATCACAAGCTTATTGCGGACCGTCCAGAGCGTCCACACGAGCACTCCAACGGAGAGCCACCTAATGTGGAGGGCCGAAAGAGTGATGGACGGAATTTCCGCGAAGAGGTCGGGGGCGTTGGCGTGGCACCAATTCGCAAAAACAACTCCAAAGGAATTGAGCCCTGACACACGCAAAAAATATGTGGTTTGAGTCCTCCACCATACCGCAGAGGGGACACATCCCATCCCCAGGGCCATTATGTTTGAGCACCTCCATCCCAGAAGGTACCCGACCCCTAATCCATTGCAATAAGAATATCCTGATCTTGAGCGGCAGCTTGATGGCCCAGACAATGGTGAAAGCCAACGGGGCCGTCGACGAGGCGATGAACTGGTACAGGGACCTAGTGGAGAAACGCCCCGAGGGCTCCAGGCGCCACCATATGCGATCCGAGACCCTGTCGACGTCGGGGGCGTGGAGAGCGATGCACTCGAGCATCTCATCCCAGGAAGCCACATCTAGGGGGCCGAAGTGGTGCCGGAACGCGAGGCGCCCTAGATCCGAAAGGGCGACCTTGACAGAGATCCTAGGCTCCACCGCGGTGGAGAATAAGTCCGGGAATCGGGCGGCAAATGGGACGTCACCCGCCCACCTATCGTACCAGAACAACATAGCAGAACCGGAACCGGTCGAGATGGACGAGCCAATATGGAGGATCGGAAGCAGATGAATGATAGACTGCCAGAACTGGGACCCTCCGGAGCGCTGGCAAAAGGCGAGCAGCTGACCCCGAAGGTATTTGTTTCGAATGATGTCAAGCCAAAGACCGCCATCACCATTGGCAATCCTCCAGAGCCATCTGGTCAGCAAGGCGATGTTCATGCATTTGGACGGCATGATCCCAGACCACCTTGGTCGCGAGGCTTGCAGATGTCGGGCCAGCTGACCATATGGTACTTCTGCTTGTCACCCTCGCCCGCCCAGTAGAATCTAGACTGGTACTTAGCAATCTCGTGGTGAAGGGTCTCATGGAGACTATAAAAGCTCATCAGGAACAAGAGGAGGCTGGACAGCAAGGAGTTGATGAGCACGGTCCTGGCTGCCTTGGACAACCATCTGCCCTGCCACGGCTCGATCCGGTGTTGGAGTTTAGTCACCGTAGGCCGCAGCTCCGCGACGGAGAGTCGCGAATCACTAATGGGAACCCCCAGGTAAGTCGTGGGGAAGGATCCTAGCTAGCAGTTGAGGCAGTCCGCAATGATCTGGGACTCCTTAGGAGAATATCCAAGGATCATAACTTCACTCTTGTCGAAGTTGATTTTAAGCCCATACATCTGTTGGAAGCACAGGAGGAGGAACTTAAGATTGGCAATGTCACCCTCAGAGCCCTCTACCATGATATGGTGTCATCAGTGTATTGCAGGAGGGAGACCCCTCCCCCTCCCGCCAAATGGGGGACAATCCCACGAATATGGCCGACCGCCTTAGCCTTATCGAGGATGGCGGCAAGGGCGTCGACCACCATGTTGAACAGGAACGGGGAGAAGGGGTCGCCCTGTCTAACCCCACAGAAAGTGGGGAAGTAGGGGCCGATCTCCCTGTTGATGTTAACTGCGGTCCGACCAGACGAGACCATCTGCATAACCCGGGTGACCCACCGGTCATCAAAGCCTTTGTGGAGGAGCACTTCCCGCAAGAAGGCCCTGGCGGTGTCATAAGCCTTGTGGAAGTTGATCTTCAAGAAGACTGCATGTTGTCGCCTATTGCGCACCTTGTGCAAAACCACATGGAAGACTAAGACTCCATCCAAGATAAAACGACCGTGAATGAAGGCCGTTTGATTAGTATGGGTGATGCGATCAGCTAACAGGGTCAGGCAGCAAGGGGCTGGGCAGCGCGGGAGCAGGCACAGAAGGCAGGCAGTAGGTCTGGCCCGGGAATGGCACGTCCGGGTCCGGGGTCGGGAGCGGCACGATGAGGGCAGGGAGGTCTGGAGGTGGAGCCGGCGCAAGCAGCATGGGGCCGAGCAACGCGGGGTCCGGGGATGGGGCCGACGAGGAGGGGGCCGGACTGGAGGTGGCCCTAGGCGGAGGCGGGAAGGGGACCTCCGGAGTAGGGATTAGCGGGCGGATCGTGGAGCCAGCCAGAGTTGAGGTAGGGCTGGGCTCCACAGCCGATGGAACTGCCGGCGCCGGGCGAGACAGAGGATGAGGGGGCGGCGGCATGGGCACCATCACGTTGTTGGCCCTTCTTCTTCTTCTTTGCTCCCTGTCGTCCCTTAGCATTCGGGTTGTTGGACGGCGGGAGTTGGGGCTGGCTGCATGGCGGCTGGTATCGGCGGGGGGAGGAGGCAGCTGTCCCGCGGGCAGGTGTTGCAGCGGCAGGCAGGGCGTCCCGGGGGGAGCGAATGCGACCACGGCGCCGCTTCGGATAAGGAGAGAGATGGCAGGGCTGGCGCCATGAATTGGACTGAAGGTACGTTTCTCTGCGCTCCGTTTGGTCGGGCGAGCGGCCACGGTCAGCCCCCGACAGCGAGTATCGCGAGGGCCACACGGGGGAGCCGCGGTCGTCAGAAGAGGGGCATCCTGGCGGTTGTCGAAGCCCGGGGAACGCCGTCCTCCACGGTGGGGGGGGGAGCGGCAGCTGTCGCAGGGAGGGGAACGAGGAGGCAGACGGCGGGAGAGGGGCGCGACCCGACCGAAGCTGGTGGCGCAGGCCTGCCTCCCACTAGAGGGCATCGAGAGAGGGGCGTGACGAGCCCCCACGACCGTCGAAGGGGCGCTTTGGGCGGGGCGCGTCGTCATCGCGTTCCCGAGCCATCAGGAGGGCCGGGTCGGGGGCAGCCGGGGTGGGCAGATGCGGCGAGGCGGAATCGGGAAGTGGGGAGGACGCAGCTGGCGGCAGGGCGGGGTGGAAAGACTGGTTGACCGAGGTGGGGGGAAACCCCTCGCTCTCACCCTGGGGCAGCCGGGGGAAACAACGAGGAGGCCAAATCCATGGGCCTCCACAATTCGGGTTCACCGGTAGGCCTAGTTGGGTAAGCACCAGATGGGCTTCACGAACAGCCTCGTCCAGCGCCCAGCCGGCGGCACAAGCGACGGCCCATCCCGAGCAGGTGGGGAATGCGGCCCCGCGGTGCCCGGCAGCAGCCGAAGAGCGAGCGCCCCTGAGGGGGAGTGGGCCATGGCGGGGCGCGCCGGCGGCGGAGGAGATGAAGGGCCGGAACGGGTGGAGCCTGGCGATCGGGGAGGGTGACAGAAGCAGCGGAGCGGAGTTCGGCAGGAAAGGGGGCCCTTGGGGCGGCCGGCAGCACCTCCGGCGACCCCTCACCAGGAAGATGCGGCGGCCCTGCGGTCAGCACGGCCAACGACGCTCCAGCCAGCCGACCTACGGCGACGGCGGCCAGCACGGCGACCTGAGTCATCCACCCTCAACGCCGCAGGGGCGCCCGGGAACCGGGACAGGGGCCGGTCCGCGTCGAGCAGGCGGAGCTCCAACCCCTGGGAGCAGCGCCAGCGCCAGACGGGGAACCGGCCACCCTGCGAGGGTCGGCGGGGGGCGTGGGGCCGGGTCGCGACGGACGACAAGGACGCCAGCTTCAATATCAGCCGCCACCGCGAGGTCAACCCACATCTCCGCGGGGCGGATCCGGAAGCGGGGGCCGGAGAGGGAGGGACGGCAGCTTCGCAGGCGGCCCCGGCGGCGGCCGCTGCTACCGGAGCAGCCCCGGCAAGGGGGGCAGAATCAGAGGAGCCTGGCGGGGGTTGGCGGCGCGGCCGCCGAGTCGCCACGGAGATCGCAGGAGCGGGATTCAAACTCCATCACTCCTCCCGCCGGCATAAACTGGGCATCCATGGCCCCAAGACCACAGAAGATGGGCAAGTCCGATCCTGAGTTATGAGACATACTTAGAGCACACGCTACTATGCTTCCAGCAATGAGCACCAGAAGAACTTAACAACTCTACACTACGACCTAGCACACCAAAGCTCCATGACAAATTGTACCATTTGGATCTCTTGAAAGGCTGAGCTCATCAGTAGCCTGGCCTTCGAACACCCGATGCACAATGCATAGCCAAACAAAGCTGAGAAACTATCCTCCCAAGTCCAGAGTCCATACGCCGGGCGTGCTCCACATTCCAGCTGCGTACGTGAGCAGGCACGACCACACCTTCATGAGTGGTCTTTTTTTTAAAGTTTATGAATGATCTGAAAACTGCTCTTGGAACGACATATATAGTTCACAACAACAAAGTCCAACCCCCGGATCCCATATAGACGACCCAAAATTTCATCTAGGAGGCCAAAGACTGGTCCTTCGTGAAACTGCTCATCGCTCATAGACTCAGTAACTGAGAACTTTGATTAATTGAAGGGAAATGATTCAAATGACAGGACGACTCCATGTCCCCGACGGCCGGCCCACACATGCAGCGGCTGGGCCTGCAGCGGCTCGGCCTCACCAGGGGGCGCTGCCCAGTCATCTCCTTCCACCGCGCGGGCGGTTGGGAATGATAGGCCGGCCGCCCTGAGTCCCTGACCACTTCTGTGAAGGGGCGATTGGTGCAGATTGTAGTTGTACGTACCCCCGCCGACTACAACTCCTACTGCGTCTACACCGACTGCGGTGACCTCTCCACTCGAGCCCTTGTGTGCTGTTGTCGGGGAGGGGGTTTCTACACCAACCTCACCCCCTCCGTCAACAGCCATATGAGATATATTTTTATATTATATATACTTGATATCGTAGATCTTTGCGGATATTTCTATATACTTAGTAATTTCTTGGCCCGCAGCGGTAGCCACGACGCCGACGGCGCTCCAGGCGCTGTTTCCTTCTTGAAGGCGGCTTC
>NC_041382.1:776959946-776969535 GCF_002162155.2 Triticum dicoccoides
TGAAAACCCACAACTTTGGTTGGGCGGCGGCGGTGCCCGGCTCCGTCACCTTCTTGAAGGCGCCGCTTTGGGTCCGCGGGGAGGTGGGACAGCTGCAGCACATTCTTGGCATTCCTGATGGCGGCGGTTCCTTCTTTAGTGGTGTCGCTTCGCCATGGCGGTCGGCTGGTCCGACTCTCGTGGTGATTGTGGTGCTCAACTCTTCGCCGTGTCTTCCTGGGGTGCTCCCGTCCCGTTCAGAGAGGCTGGAGGTGGAGTGGCTTCATCCTGCACGGAGCTTCGGTGGAGATGTCAAGTCATGCCTGACCGACAGGTGCTACGCTTTGTCATGCCTGGTCGGCAGGTGCTACGCACGACAGCTCTTCCAGAAACTTCAAGCTGTGTCGGCTGATGCTACTTGGCAGCATGGTGCTGAGGTGTATCAGTGGCGACCGCGACGTGCTCAGCTGTTTGCGCGCAGGGAGGAGGTGCCGTTGGGCGCCGTGGTGGCGTCGACGATAGCTGGACCGAGCAAGGTTGATGCATCAGTACAGTTCTGAAGATGGAGCGGTGGCAGTTGGCGGCGGCGGCCTCTGAGTGCACGCCGGACCGGTGAGACCCATGCCCGGCAGGCGTCCTGGATGGGATCTCAGGTCTTAGATGTTAGGTTTGGCTGCGATGTCTGTTTGGTATTAGGCCCAGACTATCTGCGCCCCTTCATCAACTGGATAGAGGTGCTTAGACGGCGGTTTTAGTCTTACTGTTGTATTACTTTGTAAGGTCGTGTGAGAATAATTAATAAAGTGGCCGTATGCATCGCCCAGATGCAGAGGCCGGGGGTCATCCTCCTTTTCTAAAAATATACTTAGTCAAACAAACTTTACCAAGTTAGACTAAGGAAAATCCTACAACTTGAATTATTTTGGAACAGAGGGAGTACATTCGATTCGACCGAAATTCCGTTCACTCAATGCCGTAAAACTTCTTGTGTAATTCGTACTGGACCTTTCCATCGGGAAGAACCTCGCTTACACTCTCCCTTTCCCTGCACCTCTTCTCCCATCGCGTGAGCTTGGGGCATTCCGCCTCTAAGTCAATCCCTCCATGCTGCTCATACCCGTAAAACATGCTTGAAAATGGGATGAAGACGACATCCAAGAACCCGAATTCATCGCCAGAAAAGAAGCATTTGTCCCCGAGCACCTCCTCTAGACGTTTAAGATGCTCGACCAACTCTTCCTTGGCCGCCTCTTTCTCCTCACCCTTGCTGGTGAAAAACTTCGTCTGGGTGCTGAACACCTAATTTCATTAAGATGATCACGGATAAATGAACACGTCGACGACGAAATGGAATTTACTCCAACAGAAAATTAAAGTAACATCAGTTTGCATACATACCTTGTGGTCAATGAAGTCAGCCCAGAACCTGGCGTCGGCCCTGTCGGCCGGGTCGCCGGGGAGCAAACGGGTTTCCTCGCCCCATACCTCGTCGATGTACTCGATGATGTTGACGGAGCCGCAGACCGGAAGGCCATGGTGGATGAGGATGGGGATCGAGCGGTGGACGGGGTTCATGCGCCGCACCAGTTCGCTCCTCTCGCGGACGCGGAGGTCCTCCTCGATGTACTCGAACGGCACGCCTAGCTCACGCAGCGCGATCCGCACCCGCATGCCGAACTCGTTGCACCAGAAGTCGACGCAGGTCACCTCGCTGTCCATGTCTTTCTCCATGCCCTGTCCTGTCTTCAAGGTGGGAAGAAATGGAGCCTTGGATTGGATTGAACTCTGGTCAAGGCAGCATGCAGACAACTGGGATTTATAGGCGAACCAGCTCCACTCGATCGATGGCATCATGGCTGACGCCTATGTCAATGGACCCAGTATAGTTTAAACAATTAGAGAAAAGTAAAACATCGCTCAGCTAAGGGTACCCAGTCTAAAGGTTAATACTCTTTGGCACGCATCGGTCAGAGCTGTGCCGTGCAACCGTTCTGTGTTTGTTCACTTGGACGTTGTTTATGCAAGAAGGCAGCACATCTGAGATTTACAGGAGATCCTGCTCTCTTCCGTTGCATGCATCATGGCTGACACCCACACTAATAATTAAACACTTAATTAGAGCGGTGTTGTTGTATATGCCCGATAGTAACGCACAACCCCACATCTGTATTTCAACAGATGTGCTGGTCATATCATTGTAGTTTCATAGCAATGGTCAATGCATCTGTGGCCGCTCGGCAAATAGAAGGATACACATGGTGTCGTGCTGGAAGAATACACGGGGAAATGTTCCTGCCATAGCCATACAATGTCGGTAATTTTATCATAGTCGAACTTTGCAAAGTTCAACAATGCAAGTTCGTAGGTATAACATCAAATATGTATAATACCGAATAAATAAAATATAAATGATTCACCATGTATGTAATGATGATATTATTTGGTATTATTGATGCAGATCTTTTGCTCTACAAATTTGCTCAAATTTATGAAGCTTGATTTCTTTTATCAAATAAATCTATAAGCACTATATTTCGGAATGCACATAGTATAGGTTAGAGACCTCTAAACTGAGCATTCGTTTTTGTTGTTTAACAAGCACTCATTTGTATTGATTTGACTATCTTTTATCATATTTTCTGTTAGAAGTTAATAGTTCGAGCATGTTAATTTTGTGTTTCAAATAGTACATATGTGTGTAAATGCACAAAATCTATGTACCACACAAGGTTGTCCAAATTGCGATTCTGTTATACGATTCTACGACTATACAATCCAAACTAACCCCTCTGATTCTACGATTTTACTTCATAGAATCTACGTTTTTACGATCTAGATAGTGAAGATTCTACGATTTGTGATCCTACCATCGGAGCTCCGATCCAATTCAAAATCACGATTCTGACAACCTTGGTACCATGTATATGAGAGTATACACACAGAGGAAAGGGAGACATAAGTATCTTGCCAATAGATATTGATGGAATGAGTTAGACACGGACACCAGAATTACCTAGGTTCAAGCCCCCAAGGTGGGTAACAACCCTACTTCTCCATTTATCGATAATCTTACCACCTTTAAAAGAGCTTACAAAGCTAAACCCTAGCGGGTTTTTTTTCTCTCTCAGCGTGATTGTCAATGTAAAATGTTTCGAACCCTCAATCTTGATGTGTGTATTTATAATCACATGTGCTCGTAGAATGTCAGAGTCATATCTTTCAACAAGGGGCTTCGGGTCCTATATGTGCAACATAGCTTGTCCTCTTAGTCAGGTCAAACTTACTTGAACTCCAAGTCAACTATGATTTAGGAAGGCGATCTCCTTAATCCACACAATCCTCATCGTGGTGTGGGATGGAGCTTGGCCTCTAGGGTCTTGAGCACCCAGCTTGATCAAGTCTTTCTTGGCCTAGATTTTTTTAGTTTACTCCTAATTAACTGTGGTCGGCAATGACGAGCGATGGGTTGGGCTGAATTGATGGGGTTTTATTACCCTTTTTTTGCGGGAGGGGTTTCAGTACTACAATGTATGACCTTGGAAGTCGATAACACTTCATCGAGCTGTGTATTTTGATGGTTCAACTACACTAACTCTACTAGCAGAAGAAAATAAACATTGCAAATATAGTTTACAGTATTCTTATACATAAATAACCCAGCCATGGCAGCACCCTTCTGCAATTGTTCCCTAGCTTTGGGAGATGCTCATTCAAGAAGGCATCACATATGAGATTTACAGTAGATCCAGCTCCTATCCATTGCATCATCGCTAACACTAATTGGACACTTAATTAAACCGGCATTGTTGTGTATATGTGTATGTGTATGCTCGATGGGTGGAATTTTGGCGTTTCCTAAAAGATATACATTTAGTTAGTATAAATTAAAGAAAAGGTTACCTGGTCAGAGAGATGAGGGGAACCATGCAAGTAGCAAAGGCATGCATCGTTAAATAAACTAGATGATGCCCCGCAAGTTATTGCGGGAATGTTTTGCAATATTTGAGTGAGGTTTACGTTATATGGAACATGAATATTTGAAATAATAGTTTTTGAACAAATATAAGAATTATATTTAAGTAGCATGGTAGAACGGCATTTTCCATGCATGCTTGTTTGCATGTTGAGGTGGCTTTTTTATTATGCATAGTTGCATGTTGAGGTGGGACTTTTGCCACACATGTTTAATGATGGGGCGCCATGCTTGCATGTTGAGAGAAACATGTTAGTGGAGGCTAGCTATTTAGATATAAATGATACATCCAATATGTCGGGGTCGAAGAACCGTAAAGGTACGGGAGGTCCCAACATCCCACTCCCTGGCTTCTTTTAAGTGTGTTAATCCAATTGGATTAATTAATGAATAATTTATTAGCTGATTTTGACAATGACAACTTGCTTGAAAGTTCTCATTTCTACATCATACTCCCTTCGTCATAAATATAGCACTTTGTTTTTCAAAATTCATGTTTCATAAAGCTTGACCAAGTTTACAAAGAAAAATTTCAATAATAATAATAATAATATGAAATAAGATAACCTAATCATGTTTCTAATGATTATATTTATTTGGTATTGTAGATTTAATTCTTATAAAGCTTGAATTTTGATGAAAACTATATAGCTTGAGAGCTTCCGGACTGCCCGATATATAATCTCACTTTTGTTATTTGTCAGGCACTCATTCTCTAATTTGACTTTCTTTTGTCATGTCTTTGTTTCACTTAGAAGTTTAATTGTTGTAATAATAAATATCAATTTATTAGTCTAAACGAACAAAAAGTTAACTTAAAATATAAGAGAGACAATGGGAACCTTCCAAGTGAACAACACATGTGTCGACGAAATATGTCGGGGTCGAAGAACCGTAAAGGTACGGGAGGTCCCAACTTACGGGTTGTCCACTCATTGGCATGTCCGAGTGTTGTAATCCAACGGAATTGATTAATTAAAAAATAATAAGTTGATTTTAACAATGACAATTTGCTTATAATTTTAATTTCTACCGCATACCCCTTTCGTTCAATATAGTGTGTGTATTTCTTTCTTACGAAAGGTACATTTCATAAAGTTTGACCAAGTTGAGTGACAAAGGGAACACATACCTAGGAGATAAAGCCACAGCGGGCATATAACCAGATTACATGCATGCCTACATAGATAACCTAGTACTCTATTTAGTTGGCACCATACTCCTCCTGGACGATCTCATACACCTTCTCAGGATCAGTAAGTGCCTTGGCCACGCTCTCACGCTCCCTGCACCGGGCGGCCCAGGCCACGATCCTTGGGCAGTGTTCCTCGACGCTGAAGTCACCGTACTTCTCGTAGGTGTAAAACCAGGGGGTCAAGGTCACGAACGCAATGTCCACGAAGCCGAACGCCTCACCGCCGAAGTAGTCCTTATCACCGAGCTCTGAGTCCAGGGTCATGAGAGCCCCGATCATGTCTTTCTTGGCCTGCTCCAGGGCCTCCCCTTTCGTCGTCAACAGGCGGGTCTGACAGTCAATGATCTGCAATTTCACATTTGGAATGTTAGTCCTGCATCCTTTAATCGGAAAAATAGTTCATGCACCCTTGTGTTAAGCTAAGTTTACTTGCTGGATTCATGGTAAGCTACATATGGTTCATAAATCAAATGAACTAGTACTAGAATGCTTGTTACTAGGTGTGTAGATTCGTGTCATGTGTTGTTCACCTGTTTTCACTCTTAACTTCCTCTACAAATGAAATGTCGCGAAAAAAAAAAATTAACCCCAACTTTGAGGAAGATAAATGAAGTGGCATGGTTTTGTTCTATTCTCTGTTGTCTTAATAAAGCGAGGTTCCTTTGTATATACCTTGTTGTCGATGTAGTCAGCCCAGAACCGGGCCTGCGCGCGGGCGTAGGGGTCCCGTGGGAGGAGCGGCGCCACCTCCGGCCACGCCTCGTCGATGTAGGTGAGGATGAGGAGAGATTCGCAGACAGGCCTGCCACCATGGAGCAGGACGGGGATCTTCTTGTGGACGGGGTTGGATCTCAGAAGCAGCTCGCTCTTCTGCTCAAGGTTCTGCTCACTGTACTCATAGGCAACGCCCTTCTCTGCCAGCGCGATCCGGCACCGCTGCCCGAATGGGCTCGCCCAGAAGTCCAGAAGCACCACATCGGCCATTGTTAGTAGGAGGAAAGTGTATGTGGCAGCTCGGTTAGTGGGTGATGCTGATTTTGGTGTGCTAGGTTTGAGGTTTCAGAGGGTTTTTATAGGCGATGACAGAAAGGGGTTTTAGTTTACTCTAAATTAACTACGGTCAGCAGTGACGAAAGATGGGTTAGGCTGAACCGAAGGGGTTTTAGTACTACATAAAGAGCAGTACATGGTACTTCATCGAGCTGTGTATTTTCTTGGTTCAAGTACACTGACTCTACTCGTACAAGAAATTAAACCTTGCAACTTGTTGCGCAGAGGCAGCAGAACACCTAGGAATTATAGGCGATCCAGCTCCACTCGATCGATGTTCAATGGCATTATGGCTGCTGACTTCTACCTCAATGGACAAGTATAGTTCGAAGTATTTTAATACGTAAATAACTCAGCCATGGCAGCACCCTTCTGTGCTTGTTCCCTAGCTTTGAGAGTTGCTGATGCAAGAAGGCAGCACATATGAGATTTACAGGAGATCCAACTCCTATCCATTGCATCATCGCTGACACTAATTAGACACTTAATTAGATCGGCATTGTTGTGTATGTATGTGTTTGCCCGACATGTGGAAAGTTCGCCTCTATGACGTGACCTAAAAGATATCCATTTAGTAAGTCTAAATGAACAAAAAGTTAACACATGAGAGAGATGAGGGGAACCTTCCAAGTAGCAAACACATGCGTCGTTAAATAAGTCCAATATGTCGGGGTCAAAGAACCATAAAGGTACAGGAGGTCTCAACAGCCCACTCCCTGGCTACTTTGAGTGTTGCAATCCAACTACTAGGTCGTCAGTTTACAGGGCGTGCGCGTACCTCTAGGTCGTCAATTTGATCAACCTGATACTAGTCATATATTACGAAAAATATACCAACATAAACTTCGGAGTTTCTACTTTCAAAAGGTATAATTTTTGTGTTATATAGTTTATATTAGGGTGATAAAATTGGCAACCTAGCTATACGCGTAGGACTTGTAAACTGAAATGGAGGTAGTAGATTTTTTAATTAAGAATTAATTAGCTGATCTATAATACCTAAATAGTTCATCCCCACTATCCTATTTCTCCTTACATGCAGCCTATCCACGTCATTAGTTGTGCCACATCAGCATTTTTCTTCCAATCATCATCTATCTATATGGCCATTGTAGGTTGTATTATCTGACTTAAATAACCAGCCAAAGCCCAGCCATACTTCCCCTCAATGAAGACGGATCAGCTGTAAATGACCCACCAAAGACGCCTCTCCTTGAATGTGGCGCTGCGGCCGTATCGTCTTCATCAGCAGATATGTCTCCTCATTTTCTCTCCGCACCAAATCTCTTCCTATTAATCTGCACGCCGGCACTCCGCCTTCTCTGACTAATGGTCTCCTCCACCAACCCACATTCCTTCGATCTCGACAGCAACCTCTGTGTGAAGGACCAGGCCACCGTATGTCTGGCCATGCCCGGATCGTGGAGCCGTCGAGGTTGAGCGCCTGAGAAGCAGTACCGCGGAGTCGCGGACGAGGGAGCATCCAGCGGAGGATGAGGCATCCAGTGGCGGCATCGGTGCGAAGGTGCGTTAGCCAGTACCGGCGCTAGGGATTAGATCGATAGATTTCTCTTGACTCGTGCGCTCGGTGAAGCGCCCTCCTCTCATATTGGCCTGGGCCATATTCTTTGTATGTTTCTCTTCTCTTAAAATCACACCTGACAGGTTGGAGCTCGACCGCCATGGTGATTTGGAGGCTGGAACTCGACCCTAAGGCTGAGGGCTGGCGGGGGAGTACTCTGTTTCCGCCAACCGGGTCACCTGCTAACCCCTGTGGTAGATCCACCACTACCTCCGATGGCACCGCCGCCACCGTGTAATTGTGTGTTTCCATCGTATGCCTTCTGATTGCGAGCTTCCTCGTAGAGTAATTGAACGAGGAGCGAAGAAATTGCTCTCCCCGTGTTCTTCAACGGCCATATCGAAGCCAGAGGACGAAAGGCTACAGAACCCTGTTGATCTGTACGTATATCCTTCTTCTGAAATCTGAATATATGTTCATTTAATTGGTCCCTCCCACTTCCATGTCATGTCATCCTGGGAATAGGAGATTATGTGGTTTGTATGTTTTTCTTCTTGTATATTGCTTCGTTGTGGCTGTTTTGCTTGGCTAGCACACAATGCTCTTTACGTGCCTAGCTGTTTGCTTGAGATACATCGTGATTGACTTGGTCCGTTCTTGTAGACGTATGGAAATTATGATGGATGTTCCCGTTCATGGAAAATGGGTTTTGACCGGTGAGAAAGCCACATATAACCTCAAAAACACTTGGTTCCTGCCGTATTTGTTATCTCATGTTTTATCTCCCTACGTTCTTTAGTTCCTTATATATTATTCCTTCTCTACGTAGCAATTACACGATCCTCACTGCTTATTCTGAATTGCAACCAGGGATGCGTACTGGCAAATATGACTATGCGTATTTAGATTTCTGCGGCAACAAGCCTGTTGGTTCTTTACTTAATTTTTTTTCAGTTAACTTTTGCATTGCCTGATGTTTAATGATGTGAAGATATTAGCAATACATCTTCAGGGGACAATGAAATGTTCATTGCTGTTCTTAATTGTGTTTTGTATCAGGCATTGGCAACAAAGATCAAAAGACGCACTGCTCCGTTTCTCATATGAAAACAAACTTTTTTATAACATAATTTGTTTGTTATATATTTTTGTTTCACCTTTCATGTGCATCTACCGGGATTGAAAACCTGGACATGTATCTTTGCTGAATTCCACTATTTCTTCAAACAACGATATGGCATGTTCTTCCACCGTTTCAATCAGAGAAGCTCGGAAGAAATACATAGATTGCTGATGTCCTGGAGAGCCTTCGACCACTGGTGCTAACTGAATGTACTGCTCCAATGTGAGTAGAATTTTCTACTCTAGATCTCAAAAGAAAAAGAGAAGCTCCGAAGAAATAGGTATATGCAATTGCAATAATGAAGAACAAAAAAGAACCAGTATTTTTTTCTCTAAGGAAAATAAGAAACAATCTTTTTTTACTTCCAAATGCGAGTCCGCGCCCTCAACACACCATGGATACATTGTTGAGTATGAAAGAAACTGGGACATTATATCTTACAAGGTCGCACTAACCAAAAAGCACCCCAAAACAAAATCAAATAGATCCTACCACTGGTAGAAAAAGGGCCTATAGTCCCGGTTCGTAAGGGCCTTTAGTCCCGGTTCCTGAACCGGGACTAAAGTGTCGGTACTAATGCCCCGACCCTTTAGTCCCGGTTCAATCCAGAACCGGGACTGATGGGCCTCCACGTGGGCAGTGCGCAAAGCCCAGTCAGGAGACCCTTTGGTCCGGGTTGGTGGCACCAACCGGGACCAATAGGCATCCACGCGTCAGCATTTCTGTGGCTGGGGTTTTTGTTTTTTT
>NC_041382.1:776969925-776975396 GCF_002162155.2 Triticum dicoccoides
TATCGACCACCTCTCCTTCTCCGAGAGATTGGTCGAACAACAAGTTCTCGTATATCTATCTGACACTACCGGCTACATATATACAATAATTATCTCTTACAAATATAATCATACGGACTCAGGGTCCACATAGAATTCTCCGTCTTCAGGGATCACGTGGTCAAGAAAGAATGCCGCCAATTCCTCTTGAATTGCTCGCATGCGAGCTGGTGCTAGGAGTTCATCCCGCTTCCGAAACATCTAATTTAAAGAAGGGGGTCAATACATATATATATATATATATATATATATATATATATATATATAAATGAATGAAACTCAACACAAATGATGGTAATAAAATAAAATTGTGAATGTTGTTATTTACGTACTTCTTATTGTTCGTTAGAGTACCCGCCCCGCTCACAGGTCGTGTGGCGGATGGACTCGCAGATGTAGTATCCACAGAAATCATTCCCTTGTTCCTGCCACAACCACTTTACAAGAAATAGAGGTCAATCAAACTGATAAGCAAGAATGCTAAATGGTATTGATGAAACTAGCGCTTGAATCACTAGGAGATGCGCGGAACATGCTACTATAGTACTTACTTTCGGGTGTCTAAATTCCATCTCCTTCGGCAGTCCCGGAACTGTTTTGGTGAATTTTCTCCAAACCCTGCCGGACAAAGAAAACAATTACTTGATATCAGGAAATGAACAAAGTTGCTGATATGGTGGATAATGATCGATTTAACTTACTTCTTGAGGATTTCAGTCATGTCCGCATACTCCTGGGGATCTTTTCGTTTAGAGTCCAAGACGGTTACTACTCCCTGCTCAAGCTTAATCTCTAGGAGAATATAGTGGAAACTGCACACACATGCATAACTCATGAATTACATTACTATAACCTTGACTAATATATAAGGGAAACCGAATACGCACAAGACAGTAACACTCACCTGAAGTTGTAAGGAAAGAGTATTATATCTTTGTTTTGATTTATTACGAATGATCGTAGCAAGTTGGCCTCGTTAGCTCCGGCATGAAGTTTAACCTGAGTTGCATCTATGAGATATGTGTTAATGAACCCAATATCACCGACTTGTCTTTTCTTCAATTCGGCGATCTTCAATCTGCATAATATAGTGAGGATGATTATAAATACATGCAATGAAAGAGCTAAGCTATATAGAGAAACTTAATGACAAAAGTAGTACTATTTACAGACAGTAGCAGGCGACCGTTGTTTTATCGAGGGCCAATTGATTGAAAAAATGATAGAACTCCTCAAATGGAACAGGCAACAGATCAATTCCAACGAGGTCATGCTCCTTTTTAACTTTCACATACAAAGTACTCCTCCCCCCAGAGTCTCTGCAGATTTTCAAGTACCAATCATGCAATCTTTGCATCATCGTTGATAGAGATCTTTCATCTTTGACGAGAGGCTTCCCGTACTCGTATCTTTGTATTTGCACGTCCATGGGTTCATAATGTACTTCGTCGGGCAGGTAATCTGCAAGATTGCTATAACCGGGCACCATCCTCGGATCATTAGCGACGTTGTGGCTAGGCACCTTGAGTGGGGGGCACGATTGCTTCGCTTGTTCGCCGAGCTGGGCAATTTGTTTCCCAGCTCGTCGTTCTTTCAGCCTTTGATCACTGACAGTACTTCCCGACCGCTCCGCTTCGGCAAATTCCTTTCCAATAATGCGGTCATAGTTTCCTTTCGGCGGATCAGACTTCGGTGGTTTTGTCAGGGCAGCCAGAGTGCGCTTCACTTTCACCCGATCTACCTTCTCCTCCGGAGGTGGATGTTTCTTTGCTTTCACCCCTTCAAAGAAGTTCCTCACTTCTTCTCGCGCGATCTCGATGTTCTCCTCCAGGGTCCTCTCATATGGTAACTTCTCTGGAGTCTTCAGAGAAGGACCGAATTTGTATGTCCTCCCGCCTCTGGTTGTACTGCTAGACGCTGACCGAGCAGACGGGGCGGTTGTCTTCTTTACTTGCTTAAGAGGCGGAGGAGAAGGACTACGACGCGCCGGAGCAGCTGGAGCGGCGGCAGGTCTCTTCCGCCCTTGCTGACAAGGCGGAGAAGGAGGAGGCTGGCTGCTCGGGCGCGTCGGCGCAGGCGGAGAAGGAGGCGGAGTGCCGCCACGCGCCAGAGAAGGAGCCGGCCGAGGGCCCTGATCGTCACTCGCCGGAGGAGGAGGCGATGGAGGCGGAGTGCCCTGACTCGCCGGAGGAGGAGGAGGAGGCGGTGGCGTCCAGTTCGGAAGGTTGATGAGCTCCTTCCGCCATAGGCATGGAGTCTTCAGAGCAGACCCCAGCCAAGTCTCCCCTTCACCGGTAGGATGGTCAAGCTGGAGGTCCTCAAATCCCTCCGTTATCTCATCCACCATCACCCTAGCATATCCTTCTGGAAGCGGCCGGCAGTGAAAAGTTGCGCCGGGTTCAGTAGGATAAAGAGAGCCAACAGCCGCCTTGACCTTCAAATTCATTCATTGCGTCATAGGTTGGTAATTTTGAGACTCCGTTATAGCATCCACGGGATAGCTGGCAGGAGTCGTCAAGGCATGCTCCGGCTGAAGCAGCTCGGTGGAAGCCACGCTGCTTCTGCGCTGAGATGGTGGGGTAGCTTCGGGGGAGGCTTCGGCAGTACGTTTGCTGCGATTTGCTTCTCGTTCCTCTATTGCGTCTACCCTTGCTTGCAGCGCCTGTATTTGGGTCTGCTGCACTTTTTTCCTCCTCTCATGGGATTTGTAACCGCCTGCGTCCGGAAACCCAACCTTCCACGGAATGGAGCCTGGCGTGCCTCGTGTCCGTCCAGGGTGCTCAGGATTCCCGAGGGCCATTGTGAGCTCGTCGTTCTCTCTGTCTGGAAAGAACGTCCCTTCCTGCGCTGCTTCGATATACTGCTTAAGCTTACTGACTGGTATGTCCATTTGATCGTTCGTCCAAATGCACTTCCCTGTTACAGGGTCCAGGGTTCCGCCAGCCCCGAAGAACCAAGTCCGGCAATGGTCTGGCCAGTTAATTGTCTCTGGTTTGATCCCTTTATGAACCAGATCATTCTCAGTCTTGGACCACTTAGGCCGGGCTACGAGGTAGCCACCTGACCCCGTGCGATGGTGAAGCTTCTTCTTCGCAGCATTTTTCTTGTTTGTCGCCGACATCTTCTTACTCTTTTCTGATGTCTTGTGGGCCACAAATGCGGGCCAGTGATCTACGATCTTCTCATATCTGCCCTTGAATTCTGGTGTCTCATTATTTTTGACAAACTTATTCAGCTCTTTCTTCCACCTCCTGAATAGTTCTGCCATCCTCTTCAGAGCAAAAGACTTGATTAATTTCTCTTTAACTGGGTTCTCTGGATTATCCTCAGGCGGTAGGGTGAAATTTGACTTCAGCTCAGTCCAAAGATCATTTTTCTGCATATCATTGACATAAGACACCTCAGGGTCTTCTGTAGCCGGCTTAAACCATTGCTGGATGCTTATCGGGATCTTGTCCCTAACCAGAACCCCGCACTGAGCAACAAATGCGCTCTTTGTCCGGAGGGGTTCAATAGGTTGGCCGTCGGGCGCGATTGCTATGATCTCAAACTTTTCATCCGAGCTCAACTTTTTCTTCAGGCCTCGTCTCTTTACCGAAGTTGTGCTCGATCCGGAGGGCTAGAAAAAAGAACAAAGACTTAATTAATATGTGTACATACCAAAACAATGAATGCATCAATCAGCTAGTCAGCATAGGCTTAACTAATATATATACCTGGCCGGACTCGGTTCGGTCACCGGAGCCGTCATCACGGTCTCCTTCTTGCACCGGCATTGGGTCACCGGAGTCGTCCTCATGTTCTTCTTACACCGGCATTAGGTCACCGTAGCCAGCTTGTTCACCCTCTCCTTCCAGACCATCGGTTTCGTTGAGAAACAACGAGATGGCATCACTTCCTTCTGCGATTATGTCCCTCAACAATGCTTCTTTTGTTGCTTCGTCTAGGGCGGTGTCCATAGTTTCTACAAATATTTACAACATGGCAATTATTATTCAAACATGACAGATGGATATATTAGTGCCAAACGTAGAACTAGCTACCTAATCATAGTAAGCTATCGGGAGGGGGTATATATCGACAACGACGACACTACATCTATGTCCCTCGACGACCCTCGTTCCCGATAAAAAAAAGAGGAAGAAGAAGGAGAAGAACTCCTCTATTCTTTCTTCTCCTCTTTTTTTCTTCTTCCTCTTCTTTTTTTATCCTCTTCTTCCTCTCATGTTCGAGAGGATCGCCGAGGGGTCGGGAGGTTGCCTAGTGTCAAAGGATTCAACAAAACCATGTCTTCATCATTAGGCGAAAGTAACATGTGCATGATGGTACGAAGCTCTTCAAAGTTGTTCTGGAACGGAGTCCCAGATAGGATAATTCGCTTTTTGGTACAAAGTTCAGAAAGAGCCTTCCGAATATCGCTATTTGGAAGGCCTTTGTTGAATTCGTACCAAAAGGCGGATTATTCTATCCGGGACTCCATTCCAGAACAACTTTGCAGAACTTCGTACCAACATGCCCTGGTTACTTCCGGCTAATGATGAAGGCATGGATTTCTTCAATACTTTGACACTAGGAAACCTCTCTCGACCCCTCGGCGATCCTCGACCCCTCGAACCCTCGACGACCCTGGAACCCTCGACCCCTAGACGACCCTCTTCTTCCTCTCATGTTCGAGAGGATCGCCGAGGGGTCGGGAGGTTGCGTAGTGTCAAAGGATTCAACAAAACCATGTCTTCATCATTAGGCGAAAGTGACATGTGCATGATGGTACGAAGCTCTTCAAAGTTGTTCTGGAACGGAGTCCCAGATAGGATAATTCGCTTTTTGGTACAAAGTTCAGCAAGAGCCTTCCGAATATCGCTATTTGGAAGGCCTTTGCTGAATTCGTACCAAAAGGCGAATTATTCTATCCGGGACTCCATTCCAGAACAACTTTGCAGAACTTCGTACCAACATGCCCTGGTTACTTCCGGCTAATGATGAAGGCATGGATTTCTTCAATACTTTGACACTAGGAAACCTCTCTCGACCCCTCGGCGATCCTCGACCCCTCGAACCCTCGAACCCCCGATAAAAATTAAGAAGAAGAAGAAGAATAAGAAGAAGAAGAAGAAGAAGAAGAAGAAGAAGAAGAAGAAAGAGGAGAAGAAGAAAGGAATAGCTAGAGGAGAAGAACTGACAAAGTCTTCTCCTCTATTCCTTCTTCTCCTCTTTTTTTCTTCTTCTTCCTCTTTTTTCCTTTTCTTTTTTTTCTCCTCTTCTTCCTCTTCTCTTCTTCTCCTTCTTCGGGTAAGCCCTAGTTTCCCGACCACTCGACGACACTCTCGACATGCCCTCGTTCCCGATAAAAAAAAGAAGAAGAAAAAAGAAGAGAAGAAAGAATAGAGGAGAAGAACTTCTTCTCCTCTATTCTTTCTTCTCCTCTTTTTATT